>NW_004955455.1:5323097-5338472 GCF_000276665.1 Chinchilla lanigera
TCTCTCTCTCTCTCTCTCTCTCTCTCTTTCTATTTCACATTCTCTTCTCTCTTTTCTCCCAGTCCTTTGCTTCTTGTGTGTGTGTATTTGTATTTCTGGCTCTCCTTTTGTGTTTCGGCTTCTCCCTCCTAATTCTCCTCCTTCCTTTTTCTTTATCTGCGCCCACCCCCCATAGTGACAGTAGGCCCAGGAGCACAGAGAACCTGCAGCGAGCCCCACCCACCCATTTACATTTCTGCACCCCTGACCTCGTCTAAGGCTCACAATCCCTGCCCCTTCCTAGGGAGTCAGGTGGAGGGGGCGCATCCATAACCGAGATGGAGGGAGGGAGGCCCAGGAAGCGGGATGCCTTGCTGAGAGTCACCCAGCAAATCAAGAGAGAAACCAGGTCTGACTTCTCCTGGCATGTGGTACACTTCCTCAGGGCACGGCACATGTGTCTCTTCTCCCAGCCTCCCCATTTCAGGGGCCCACCTTTTCCACTGGCCTAGAGCAGACCTTCCCTGTGGCCTTTGGAGCTGGCACTCCCAGCCTTACCCGGAAGACTCCCTGTGCTGGGAGGATGGGATGGGCAGTCCCTAGCTCCAGAGCATGCTGTGTTCATTCAAAAACAAATAGATACTGAGTTTACTATGCACCAGGCACAGGGTGGGACTTGGGGGAGTGTGCTCATGAGAGGAGGGTGGGGAACAGAGCTTACTGGCCCATGGAGAGGGGCAGCAAGGAAATTCATCTCCTGGAGAATGGGGTCTTGGCAGCCTGGGAGAGCTCTGGTGGGGCTAGTGTTGCTTGGGTCCTTCAGAAAGCTATCGCCAAAATAGCGTTAGAAGTGCAAGAGATTTATTGAGGGAATGCCTGTGAAAGATAAAAGGAGAGGAAGCAGGACTGGGTAGGGAAAACCTTCAGACCATGTTTCAGTGCTGACATTTATGGGAGGAGAGAGAAGGAAAGGAGGTTGGGTAAGAGAAGTCTCATATTGCAGTGCCACTCTGAAAAAGTGTCAGCCAGCCAATGGGCAGCTCCAGGACTGATTTCCCATAGAGGAGTTCCAGCTGGGGAAAACAGCCAGGCCCTAGTGACCTAGTTGTGCCCGGTCATTGGCTGGAAGTTTCCGGAAAAGACAATCATCCCTGTTCCAATGTGCTGAAGATCCTGAAGGTGCTGCTCCTGGAGGCTGTGAGTCAGCTGCTGTCTCAGCTGCTAACAGCTGTGCATCTGGACCCTTAGCCATCCATTTCACTGGGGCCAGACCAGAGAAGGAAAACCAATGGACAGAGGAAGCCCACAAGGCAATCTTCCGGGAGACCAGGCTATGGAACAGGTATCTGTAGGTTCAAGACCATGCCTATAAGATTCCCAGGTAGGGCCAGGGATATAGCTCAGCGGCATAAACGCCTGCCTGGCAAGCCTGAGATCATGAGTTCGATTCCCAGTTCCCAGGTACGTTAAACTGGGAACATAACTCCATGGTAGAGTGTGTGCCTAGCATACACCAAAAATTCAGCCTCTAGTACACCTGATCTCACACTCAGTCCTAGGTCTCAGGGAATAAAGAATGAGAACCAGCTAGGCACAGCAGCACCAAGACACTGTCACCAGCTAGCCTAGAGGCTGAGGCAAACTGGAAGTGGTGGTGTATGCCTGTAATGAATCCCAGCACTCTGGGAGGCTGAGCAAGAGGATTGCAAGAATGACACCAGCCTGCGCAACATAAAGAGACTCCCATCTCAGAAATAATAACAATGGGACCCAACTAAACCTCTCACTACGTGGACAGAAACATATTAGATTCAGCTCAACATCTTTTTAAAGTAGAATAAAAGAGAGGAGGAGTCACACGATTACAGAAAGCATTTGACCTCATTGAGGACATTAGACGCTGCAGTGGTTTAAAAATATGTTCTCACATTCTTTGATACTCCTCTCTTCAAACAGAGGAGACTAAAACCCCTCCCTTGAGTAGAAGCTATACTTAGTGACTTGCTTCTAACAAACATGGCAGAAATGATGTGACTTGTTCCATAGGGGCGGGGTAGTCCCGGAGATTGAACCCCTGAGATTTGCACTGAGTTACTTCCCCAGCCCTTCCTTTTATTATTATTTTTCTTTTTGAGACATGTTCTCACTAAGTCACTAGATTGTCCAGGCTGAGCTGGAACTTCCTATCCTCTTGTCTGAGCCCTACAGAGTGCTGCAATTACAGGCATGTGCCACAGTGCCCAGTTGAGCTTCTGCTCTCCTTGCTTTCTCTTGGATTACTTGCCCTGAGGATGCCAGCCGCCTTGGCCCTCCGCAGCCCTATGAAGGCCATTAGAGGAGTGAGGAACTGAAGTTACCTATCAACAGCCTTGTGAATGAGCCACTTGGAAGCAGGGCCTTAAACCCCAGTCAAGCTTTCAGATGAGTAGAGACCTACCTGATTTTCGTGTGTGTGTGTGTGTGTGTGTGTGTGTGTGTGTGTGTGTATGAGATTTTTTGGATATACAATATACGGATCATACAATTAACCCATTTAAAGTATACAATTTCCACGATTATATAACCATCACCACTAATTCCAGAACATTTTCATCATTCCTAAAAGAAATCCTATACATAACAACAATCTTTCCGCCTACCTTTAGCCCCAGTAACACCAAATTACTTTATGTCACTATAGAATTATCTATGCTGTACATTTCGTATACAGTCACACATAGTTTAACTACTGTTCTGATAAATGCATTGTTAGGTGATTTTGTCACTGTACAAACATCATAGACTATACTTACACAAACCTAATGGGATAGGTCACACTCTTCACGTGGTCCCTTCATGCAATCCAGAGACACATTAACCATGAGATGTATAAGGCTCCTGCCTATATAACAGGGCATGATGTTTTACAGTAAACTTTTTTTAAGTAAAAGGAGTACGCTCTAAAATAATTATATAGCAAATGCATAATCTAGTAATTATTATCAAGTACTATATACTGTATGTAATTGTATAAGCTATTTTTATTTTTTTATTTTTTTTTATTTTTATTTTGTAGGTTTTTTTGGTTTTTTTCCAGTAATGGGAATCGAACTCACGACCTCACACTTGCCAGGCAGGCGCTGTGCCGCTGATCTAAATCTCCAGCCCCTGTATATGCTATTTTTAATTAATTATTTAGTTTTTGTGGTACTAGGGGTTGAACCCAGAGGTACTCCACCACCTAGCTACATTCCCACCTCTTTTTATCTTTGGATAGGGTCTCAGCAGGTTGCCCAGACTGGCCTCAAACTTGCAATCCTCCCCACTCAGCCTCTAAATAGCTGGAATTACAGGTGTGTGTCACCACACCTAGCAATATTTTTATATGATTGGCAGTGTGATTTGTTCATCCCAGCATCACCACAAATACCTGAGTAATACATTGCTTATAGTGTTACAGTGGGTAACATCACAAGGCATTAGGAATTTTTAGCTCCATTATAATCTTATACGACTACTATCTATAGGCGGTCCATTATTTATTGTTGTGTGGCGTACTGTTATGGGGCATACAGAAGAACACATATTTCTATATAATGGGAAGAGGAGAAAGGGAAGCAGGTTGGGTAAGAGAAGTCTCATATTGCAGTGCCACTCTGAAAAAGTGTCAGCCAGCCAATGGGGAGCGCCAGTGCAGATTTCCCATAGAGGAGTTCCAGCTGGGGAAAACAGCCAGGCCCTAGTGACCTAATTGTGCCCGGTCATTGGCTGGAAGCTTCCGGAAAAGACAGTTGTCCCTGTTCCAATGTGCTGAAGATCCTGAAGTTGTTGCTCCTGGAGGCTGTCAGTCAGCTGCTGTCTCAGCTGCTAACAGCTGTGCATCTGGACACTTAGCTGTCCATTTCTCTGGAGGAAAACTATGACCTTTTGTGATTGGCTTCTGCCCATTAGCTTAATGTTTTTGCAGGTTGTGCATATTGTAGCATGTAAAGGCACTTCATTCTGTATCATGGCTAGATAATATTCCATTGTTTGGCTAGAACACATTTTTTCAACCCATTCATCAACTGATGGAACGTTTAAATTGTTTCTTTTTTTTTTTTTTACTTGGATGAATAAAGCTGCTGAACTTTCATGTACAAGTTTTTATGTGAAGGGGCTGGGGATTTAGCTCAGTGGCACAGCACTTGCCTGGCAAGCGCAAGGTCGTGAGTTCAATCCCCGGTACCGGAAAAAAAAAAAAAGTTTTTGTGTGAATATATATTGTTTCTCTGGGGTATGTACCTATGAGTGACACTGCTGAGTCATATGGTAACCCTATAATTAACATTGTTAGGAACTGCCAGACTCATTTCCAAGGGGCTGCACCATTTACAATAGGAGAGTTTGCATTTCTCTATATCCTTGCCAGTGTGAGTTGTCATCTGCCTTTATAACCACCATCTTGTGAAGTGGTGCCTCATTATAGCTTTTACTTGCATTTCCCTGATGGCTAATAATAATATTGAGCATCTTTCACGTACTTATTGGCCACTTGCATTTCTTCTCTGGAAAAATATGACACCATTACTGCAACCTCATGAACCTTCAACCCAAACTCCTCAGCTAAGCTACTTATGAATTCCTAACCTTGATAATAATTTTTGAGGGCCTGGGGGGATAGAACCTAGGGCTTTACACATACTAGGCAAATGCTTTACCACTTGAGCTGTAAACACCAGCCTCATATTTGTTATTTTAAGATACAGATTTTGGGTTTTCTTTACACAGCAATAGACAACTAACATAGAAACATTCCATTCAAATAAGAAATACATCATCCAGGTGTGGTGGCTGTTATGGCTTGTGTTTAGATGTTCCCTCAAAACTTCATGTGGTCATAGATGGGGCTTTTTCAGAGATGGCTGGATCTAGAGTGATGCTAGAATTCATTCATGGTGCAATGCTAGCCTCAAGGGCACTAGGATTAAAGGTGTAAATGTTACCCGCCCTAAGTAGCCTGGATAAGATAAAGAGGGGCAGAAAGAGCTGTGGTTGTCCCTTGCTTGTTTGCTGTCTTCTGCTTGCCATGAAATGGTTCTCCTTTGACATGCCCCTCTGCCAAGCCAACCTGCCTTGGAGTCAGCCGATTATGGAATGAAACTTCTAGACTATGAGCTAAATAAACCTTTCCTCCTTTAACTTTGGGCATCAGGTATTTTATCTTAACAATAAGAAAGGTAACTAGACAGTGGCATACGTCTGTAATCCCAGCACTGAGGGAGTCTAAGGTAGGAGAGTTGCAAGTACAAATTCTACTGGGTTCAAACTCCAATATTGCTAAAATAAAATAAAATAAAATAAGGAACACATTACAAGTACCTACAACTAATGCTACTGAAAGTCCCAGACAGTGTAGTTACACAACACATGAAAAAATATATATAAATTGACAAGTTTGAAAAGGAAGAAACAAAACTGTCATTATTTTTAGATTGATTTCCAACCTAGAAACTCCAGGTGTATCCAGCATCTAGGACGGCAGTATGATAGACTGAAATAAGCCACAGTCAGCCCTGAATTTGAATCCTACCTTTTCCCTTACTTTCTGGGTGTTCTTCAGCACATACCTTTACCTTTTTGGACCACACCGGTAAGTTGGTACGGTGGCAATGACAACAGTACCTGTACCACAAGGGTTAATGTCAGTGTATGTACAGTGTTTCAATAACTGACGCACAGTAGCTTTTGACAAATGGGCTCTTCATTTAAGTAGAGGATTTAGGTGTAGGAGCCAGACAGGATGGCAGTGTGACTGACTTAATACGCAGGTCCCCAGGCTGCAGTGTGGGCCCCTTCCACGACTCCAGCCTCCCTTTCCATTTCACATGATTGGACAGTCCTACGCAAGGCTCTTCCTTTGACCGAATCCCCATGCTGTATTCTACTGGTTAGATGCTCATGCCTACCTTTCCGTGTTAGTTAGCTTTTGACCACTGTGACAAGTACCTGAGATAAACAGTCTAAAGAGAGGAAAGGGCTGATATCAGAGGTTTCGGTCCATCATCACCTGGTCCCCCTGCATTGGGTCTGTGGTGACACCCTACATCGTGTGAGCATGTGGCAGGGGAGGTCTACTTAACCTCCTGGCATCCAGGAAACAAAAACAGAGAGAGGAAGGGAACAGGACACCAGTATCCTCTTCAAGGCCACACCCCCAAGGAACTTCCTCCCCTAGGCCCTACCCACTAAAGGCTTCACCATTTCCCAATAGCACAGCAGAGGGGCTGGGTTTAGCTCAGCAGCACAGCGCCTGCCTGGCAAGCGCAAGGTCATGAGTTTGATTCCCGGTACTGGAAAAAAAAAACCAACGAAACAAAACAAAAACCAATAGCACAGCAGGCTGGAAACCAAGCCTTTAACACACGACCTTTGGGAAACATTTAGGATCCAAATCATAACACTTTCTTACTTCCCAAGGGTATGGTGAGGATTAGAGGAGGGGAAAGGAGCTCACTGAGTAGGGGGAGGGGAATTTTCACAGTAAGATAAGAGCTGTGGAAAAAAACAATAAGAATAAGGGGCAGCCAGTTGTGGTGGTGCACACTTGTAATTCCAGCACTCGGGAGGCTGAGGCAGGAGGATCATTGTGAGTTTAAGACCAGCCTGGGCTACAAAGTGAGCTCAAGGCCAGCCTGAACAGCATAGTGAGACCCTGTCTCAAAAAAATGCTAAAAAAAAAGAATAAGAAGAAGGGGCAGCATGGATCCTGAAAACTCTGTCTGAACAGTGGAGCCACAAAGGGCTTTGAGGTATGGGACAGAATGCTGTTGAGTGCGAGATTCACACCCCTTTTTTGTTTTTGGCTTTTGTTTTTGTTTGGTTTTTTGAGACAGGATCTCACTGTGTAGTTCAGGTTGTTCTTGAACCCACTATGTAGCCCAGGCTGGCCTCAAACTCACAGCGATCCTCCTGCCTCAACTCTCCAAGTGCTGGGATTATAGGCTTGCACCATGATGCCTGCCAAAGCCCTATTTGGAGGATGAACAAATAAATCATATTATGTCAACATACCCCTGAACAATAGAACTTCATTGGGAGAAACAAATGTAACTTCAAATTTTCTAACCATAGCTTAAAAAGTAAAACAAACAGGTGAAGTACATTTTAATGGTATATTTAATATAATCTAACATGTAAACTATTATTTTAACAAGCTGTTAATATTTTAAAATTACTAACAAGCTACTTTACATCCATTTTCATACTGTCTCCAAAATCCTATGTTTGAAACCTTTTTTTTTTTTTTTTTGGTTTTTCTCCGGTACCAGGAACCGAACTCACGACCTTGCGCTTGCCAGGCAGGCGCTTTGCCGGTGAGCTAAATCCCCAGTCCTCCCTATGTTTGGCCTGGTGCAGTAACAAGCACCTTTAATTCCACCTACTTGGAAAGAGCACAAGTTCAAGGCCAACCTGGGCAAATGGGTGAGATCCTGGGCATGGGCATGCAGCTCAGTGCTAGACTGTCCCTGGGTTCAAGCCCCACAGTCAATCCTGTCTTCACACTTACTTCATGTTTCTCTTTATTTTATTTTATTTTATTTTATTTTATTTTATTTTTCGTTTTTTGGTTTTTCTCCTGTACCGGGAACCGAACTCACGACCTTGCGCAGGCACTTTGCCGCTGAGCTAAATCCCCAGCCCCCATGTTTCTCTTTAGATTGCACGTTTCAGTCAGTCAAAGGCCACATGAGTCTAAATGATGCCGTATTGGACAACACAGCTCTACATACTGATCTGTGTGGTGCTTATAGACGTTTGTACTTATATAAAAATTTTGCATAGCTGAACACTTACAACTTTACCTTTGTTGTATACAAATTATATCTAGTCTTGGAGGAAAAGAGAGGCTCCTGGATTTCTGGCCTGAAAAAAGATGGACAAAGGATGGGGCAATTTACAGATGATGAACAGAGTTAGGAAAGGCGCAGAGAACGAAGGCCTTTGTCCCTTTAGGCTTCACTTCCCCCAGGCCTTGGAAAAGTTTCCAGTCACCCACCCTACAGCTGTGTAGACCTTGGCGCCCCCTGGTGGCCTGATGCTTATGTCTGGGCTCCTTTCTCAAGGCCTGCGAGGGCTGTCACAATGCGTTCACATCTCTCTGTTCCTGCTAGCAAGGTCGTGGGCATTGCCTATAGTTAGGATTTGCACACCCGTAATCCCAGCACTCAGGAGGCTGAGGCAGGAGGATCTTTGCAAATTCGAGACCAGCCTGGGCTACAAAGTGAGCTCAAGACCAGCCTGGATTGGATACCGAGACTCTGTCTCAAAAAGACAAAAACAAACAAAAAATAAATAAAAGTCAACAAGTTAGTTTTTTTTTGGGGGGGGGAGGTCCCGTGCCGGGAATCGAACTCACAACCTTGCGCTTGCCAGGCAGGCGCTGTGCCGCTGAGCTAAACCCCCAGCCCCAAGCAAGTTAGTTTTGAATTTCAGATAAACAATGAGTAATTTTGTAGTGCATGTATGAGGTGACCTTGGAACACATTTACACTGAAAATCTTACTTGACATTGACGTGAAATTCCGATTTAACAGAGCATCTTGTATTTTATCTAGTAATCCCACTTCTAGTTTATCCTCCAAGATTCCCAAGGGAGACACACCAAAAAAATGGACTCTGAGCCATCCTGGGGCAAATGGTTTGATGGCAAAAGTTCAGCAAGCGGGGCTGGGGATTTAGCTCAGCGGCAAAAGCACCTGCCTGGCAAGCGCAAGGTTGTGAGGTCGGTTCCCAGTACCGGAGAAAAACCAAAAAAAAAAAAAAAAAGAGTTCAGCAAGCTTCAGCCTGACCCCAGGATCCACACAGAATGGGAGGAGCTTGAGGCCCAGAGATTAGAAGACATGCCTGAGGAAACACAACAAGAATTTAACCATTTTCCCGAGACCTTGTAACTACTTTAATCCCATCATGCTGCTAATCTACCTGCCTCCTTTAAGGAAAGGCTGGGATTAAGGAGGAGTGAGGGATGTTTTCTCAGTTTTATTCTCATTCTCTGCACACATAGCCTCTCCTGCAGCCATGAGGCGGGAATAATCTGGAGTGAGGGTAGGGAACAGGCAGGCCCAGGGAATCATTTTCCCCCACACCAGGTGAGAAAACTAGAGGAGAAGGTGATCCCACTTTCTCACCACTTCCCAAAGCAGAGTGATCCCTGGATTCCAGGTGCCTGGGATCCTGGAGGCCCTCTCCCTGCACTGAACAGGTGAAAAAACTGAGGCTCAGAGAACCACAGGGACCTGTGAGCCCTAGAAGATGAAAGAGGCAGCAGGTCCCCTAGGTCCCTCGCCTCCCCTCTTCTTAACGCTTCAGGCTTCAGGTTCTGTTTTTCACCCTACAAATCTTCCTTCACTGGGGCTAGGGATTTAGCTCAGCGGCACAGTACCTGCCTGGCAAGCACAAGGTTGTGAGTTCGATTTCCAGTACCAGAAACAAAACAAAACAAAACAAATCTTCCTTCACTCTGTAACCTTCCTGGACCTCTCACCCTTTGGTTCAGGCCTTTACTTCCCCTGAGGCTTCTCAATGGCCTCCTATTTGTCTTAACCTCTCAGTGTCCATCCTTCCCTCTGCTCCCCGGAGAGGGTCCAAATGCTTCTGCCTGGGCTCCTTCTCCCTACTGCCCCAGCCTGTCCTTTCCAGTCCCACCGCTCACTTCGATCCCACTCTGTACTGGCTGTGAGGGGACCCAGCATTCCTTCCTGCCCTGCTCCCCTCTTCTTCTTTCTCCTCCCTCATCTGTCTCCTTCTCTTTGTTGTTTTTTTTTTTGTTGTTGTTTTTGTTTTTTTTTGTTTTTTTTTTTGAGACAAAATCCTGCTGTTTAGCCCTGGATGGCCCCAAACTCATGATCTTCTTGCCTCAACCTCTCAAGTGACAGGATGAGAGTTGCCACACCCGAGCAGCCGTTTGACAGGAGTTGGTTTTGTATGAAGATTCCAATCTTGAAGACTGACTCCTACCAGGTGTGTGGGCTTGGGCGCGTTGCAGTCCCCTGTAGGGGAGCTGCTTCAGGACTGCTTCAAAGCTCAGGACATCTGAGGGCACATGAGGACGTGAACCTGCTGCCTAGCACAGGCACACAAGCAGACACACTTATGTAACCTTGACTTAGCATAGACAACCACGCATGCGCTGCATGGATATGACAGTACACAAGAATGTAAACTTGACAATGGCTAACATGTACGAGCCGGACAGTAAGGATGCTGCTTGCTGTTGTTGCCAATGTCCGCTCTGCATGCTTCCTTTTGGGGATCTCATCCATGACAACATCCCTCCAGCACCCCTGCCCCTGACAAGTAGTGTAGTCAGCAGGATTGAGGTGCGCATCCTCACAGCGTCTGTGGAAACAGAGCCTGATGGTGAGGGAGAGCCCTAAGGTTCCCAACCTGCTTCTCCCAGCCTCACCTTGGTTACCTGCCGTCACCTTCGGGGCAGCTGATGAGAAGGGCTAGAGGGCCAAGCCCAGGGAGAAACCCAACAAGTGCCACAAACAAAAGCTAAAAAAAAAAGTCCGAGGGAGCAGCTGACTCTGAGTGGGGCCCCAAGCCCACCACCGGGCAATAGCAGCCTGCCCTACCCAGGCGGCAGCCAACAGGATGCGGGCAGAAGCGAGCAAGGTGGGGTGGGTGCACAGGAGAGCAGGCGGGCACCAGGGTGCGCCTCCCTGCCACCTTTTGCCAACGTCAGGCCAGCACCCCAAGAAACAACAACCCCCACTGCAGCTGGCCCAGCTGCGGAGATGACATGCCAGGAGTTCCCATCCCAGTGCCATGGACCAAGGAGAACCCGAAACAACAGCTGAATGCCTTGGAAGCCACGTTGCAGGACACAGGAATGATTGCCACCCTCAGAACCGTAAGTCCCCATTTCTAAGAAAGTCCCCTGGTATTTCATGCCTACTATTTGCCTGAAGGTGGAGGTCACAGAGCCCCTAGCTCAGGGATGTGGGCCGGAAGGACTGCTCACCTCTGCCCGTCATACCACGGATGCGACCTATGTGACCATGGAGTTAGGAGAACTGGCGAAACAAGGGAAATGAAAGGCGGGTACACCCCAGCGCCCACAGACAGGCTATGGGACCACTGCAGGTGGTCATTGCCAGATTTGGACAAACTGCTGGTTGCCTGCTTAGCCACAGATAAGATTAAAGGACAGCCCCACTAGGGAAATGGGCATGCTTGGGGTGTGGCACCAGGGCAGGAGTGGCTGGCAGCTAGAACTGGGAGGACGCCTGTCTCCCAGGGTCACAGGCTTCTGAGGCCGGGCTTCAGCTGCAGCCCGGAGGTGGCGGCAAGATGCTGGCGCTCGAACTGTGTGCTGCCATGGTGGAGCAGAGAGGGCCTTTAATGACACTCAACAAGCCACAGGGGCTGTCAGTGATAGGAAAACCAGGACAGCTGACATTGTTCTTGATGTGGCAGGAGCTGAACCAGTTCCTGGGGTTCAGGCAAGGAGAGCCCAGGTGACATAGGGTATTGGGCACTTAGCTCCACACCTTTATGATGTCTCTGTTTCCCTGGCTGCCGAATACATACTGGGGGTGGACACACAATCACACCACGCATCCCATAAGCTGTGCAGGTGGTTTGTGTGAAGAAGTATCAGCTGCCTGGAGGCCATGAAAAAGTAGGACAGACGGTCTTAAAATTGAAAGAGGCAGGGGTGATTCACCCTGCACACAACCCTTTCAGTTCTCTGATATGGCCTGTATAGAAGCCTGACAGGACACGGCAAATGACTGATAGTGCAGATTTGATGGATCATCTCACCCTGATGCTGGCAGTCAGGACCAATTTGCCTTCAGCTGGGAGGGCAGACAATGGACCTTCCAATTGTTGTCACAAGGCTATTTGCATAGCCTGAGTTTGTGTCATGGCTGGTGGCCCAGGACTTGACCACCTGGACCAAATCACGCTCTGGTCACTGTTTCATTATGTTGATGATATTATGTTAACCTCTGATTGCCTTGCAGATTTGGAAGCTACCACGTACAGTCTGAAGGAAGCTTTGCTGGCCTGATGGGTGGCCCACCAACAAAAACAAGGTCCAGGGACCTGGCTTGTCTGTCAGATTCTTGAGTGTTATTTGGTCGGGTAAGATGAAAGTAATTCCTGATGCCATTGTTGATAAAATCTAGACACACCCCAGACCCATGACAGTAGGCCAACTACAGGCATACGTAGGGTTTTGGCGGACATTCATACTGCACTTAGGGGGTGACATGGGACTGGACAGATGCAGCAGAAGCTGTTTTTCAGGACTGGGAGAGGACAGTCACACAAGTGGAAGCCCTCTGAGTTATTGACCCTACCCTGCCATTTACCCTAACAGCCCATGTAGATGAGGTTGGGTTTGGCTGGGGCCTATGGCAAAAACAAGGAAAGCAGAAGCACCCTCTTGGATTTTGGTCACAGCTGTAGAAAAGAGCTGAAAGCTTGTATTCACTGATTGAGAAACAGCAGCGGTTATACACGTATAAAATATCACAGGACAACAGACAGTGGAAGTACCCACTAGATATCCCAATTGAAGGCTAAGTCTGTACATAGACATCCTGTCCCAGGAGTAAAGTGGCCCAGGCCCCCACCCTCATGAGTTGGGGGACATACTTGCAGGCTGTTGGCAGCCGAACTGGGACCACTGACGTATACAGCATAGGAAACCATGCAGAAAGACAGATGATAGGTTATGACACCTAGCCCATATATATGGCCAGGGATTGGCAGCTAGGGCACTGACCTCTGTGGGATGTTGACCTATGGCGAGACTTACGGGAATGTGGCCAAACAACTAACCATGAAGCACACCATGTTTCAGGAACAGGGCCCTCCTCTAACAGATGCCTTGGTAAGGCATTGCAATGGTTGACTGCTGCATGTAGGGTGCTGCTAGGGATAGCATCTGACCAGGGAACTCACATCACAGGGGCCCAGGTACACAGATGGTTCAGTTGCTCTATGGCCAACCCTGATATGTGGGTGATGGTCCATTGGATCACCTCTTGAAAACGCAGCTGCTTCATCTGCATATTTGACCCACAGAGCAGGGTCCTAAGATGATAAAAGGGGCCTTAATCCTTCCAGCTTTAGAGCCTATATAGCCGGGAGACTTGGGGTTGGCCCACAGGCCCCCTCATGGGGAATTGGATGTTCCTCTTGGAGCCTTGGGAGGAAGGACTAAATCATGCCATAAAAGTAATGTTCCCCGACCTTTGAGGGGGTGGGATGTGGGGAGCCAGTTCAGGACTGCTTCAAAGCTCGGGGCATCTGAGGACACATGAGGACGTGAACCTACTGCCTACCACAGGCACACAGGGGGACACACTTACAAAGCCATGACTTAGCACAGACAACCACACATGCACTACATGGATATGACAGTACACAAGAATGTGAACTTGATAATGGCTAATATATATGAGCCAGACAATAGGGATGCTGCTTGTCTGTCGCTGATGTCTGCTCTGCATGCTTTCTTTAGGGGGCCTCACCTGTGATAACACCCCTTCAGCCGCCCCGCCCAGACAGGGCTGGAGGCCCTACCTAACGGAGATTGGATTCTCTCTAACTACTTTAGGATGATGTGGTTCACTGGCTAGACTAAGAAAAACTCTTCAGAAGACAAAGAAAGGGCCTAGTAGCTATGTATAGAGAGAACTGCTGAGCTGTCTGTTTATTGGAAGAGAACTTGGTGAAACCAAGGAGCCTACAGAGGCAAAGAGGGATATTAGATAGGCTAACAGTGTCTACTGAAGCTGTGATAGATTAAGTGTCATTAGTGACTCCACTTACCTGCACGATAAGTCCTCAACTTACCAACATTCGAGTTGCGAACATTCACAGTGCAAATGGACCTCATGTTACGGACATTCATACGTGCGTCTGCTGGACATGGTCACAGCTGTGCTACCATATACTTGCTGTACAGCACGATAATGTGCAGTAGTACAGTGCTCAGAGCTCAGGATATCCAGCATATGGGACTCGGAGGGGTCTCTGAGAGAAAACAGCAAGAGGATTTAGAAAACAAAGACAAGAGAAAATAGCCAGGGTCAGGTGGAGTTACCTCTTGCCTGATGAGCAAGAGGACTGACTTCAACAGTAGGGACGTTTATTTTATACACTTGCAAAGTTAGTATCATGGGGGGGTAATGTTGCCTAGCAACATTAGCACTGTACAACTAGCACTGTAATTGTCTGGCAGGACGCCTTTTTCAATACTGAGGTAGCTTGACTGCTTGACCAATAACCAGCTCCACTGGCTCCCAACGTATCTCCCTTTTCTGTTTAATTGCAGACGTGATGGGTGCTCAGTTGAAGCTGGAAAGGCTGTGCTTGAAGAATACAGTCCAAAATCCATAACAGTGGTCAGTTATCAGTCTAGCTGGCAACTGTCAGAGGTTGTTAGTGACTTGAACCTTTTACAGCTAACCTATTACTGCGGCATTGCTTCTTTACATCTTGTGGTTACACTTTTCTGCTGGATATTTAAGACCAAGTTAAGGGGCTGGGGATTTAGCTCAGCGGCACAGTGCCTGCTTGGCAAGCACAAGGTCGTGAGTTCAATTCCTGGTACCAGAAAACAAACAAACAAAAAACAAAAGACCAAGTTAAAGTGAGACCTGTCTAAATGAAAACTTAACTTTTTGCTATCTATCAAGGTCAGTTAAGTCTCTTCCGGAATCATCTTGGAACCAAGTACAGCATCCCTTGATCTTCTGTCAGCGTCAGACACCTAGATGAGTCACGGCCATTGCTTGACCAAGTTGGTTTTTGTGAAAGCTTGAGAGATTTTTTTTTTTCTCTTGGTGACTCTCCTTAGGCACACTATATGTCATGGAATCACTTTTCTCTGTGGTCCCTTAATCTCCTTGATCAGAAAATCAGGGACTCAACTAAATTTCAGAATGTCACAGCAGAGGTTCTCTTATGTCCTGAGTTTCACTGACCTTGAGGGCGTAGCCAAAATATTGGCTGTCCTCTTAGCCCAGCTTAACTCTCTAATTTTTGGTCTCCAAACCTCAGTTGTTAAACATCCAGCAAAGAAGATTAATGACCTAACATTGTAATGGAGACAATAAGCTTAATATTACAACTGATCTGAATAGCAAACACCTTAAAACATATAAATGGAACCATTATTTTTAACTGGGGGTTCCTTATTAATGAATAAAGGTTGGTAAATACCAATTGGAGTCCTACCCAGATAATTTCTCTTCATCCTAAGGACTGTGGTTAAATATCTTAATATTTATAATATGGATATCCTAATATTTAAATCCTCCTAGAATGTTACACAAGTTACATGTTTTTACACAGAAATTTAGAAATCAAAACCATACATAAAAAAACCATACATAACATTGCTACATGAC
>NW_004955455.1:5340488-5341612 GCF_000276665.1 Chinchilla lanigera
ACCTTGCACTTACCAGGCAGGCGCTGTGCAGCTGAGCTAAATCCCCAGCACTGAAAATCATTTTAGATTGAGCTAAACATTTTGGGTAAATTATCTACTGGAATAGGTAATCCAAATATGAAAAAGCTATCATAGTTTGTACTCTTTACAGGCCAACACTAGGCCTGCCATTATTTAAATGGGATGTCAAAATCAAGTGACTGTTTAAACCGCACTGCTTTTAGATTGGTTTTTGTTTGTTTTGTTTTGTTTTTTTTCGGGTTCTGGGAATCAAACTCATGACCTCACACTTGGCAGGCAGGCGCGTGCCTCTGGGCTAAATCCCCAGCCCCTCTGCTTTTAGATTGTATTTATTTATTTATTTATTTGTCTTTTTTGAGGCAGGGTCTCACTATGCAGTTCAGACTGGCCTTGACCTCACTTTGTGGCCCAGGCTGTCTTGAACTCACAACGATCCTCCTGCCTCAGCCTCCTGAGTGCTGGGATTACAGGCTATATTGTATTTTAAAATTTTATATCTATTAGTAAAATACTAAAGCTTTTTTTCTTGACACTAACCCAACTCTGCACTGCAAAAGAGGCGATCAACACCACCAGGAATCACAAGAGCACCAAAGGCCCACAAAAGCCCCCAAATCAGCAGCAAATCCTGTATGTGAGATGTCAAGAAGAAAACTGTAATTAAAACAAGACAGTTTTATTAGCTGTATAGTCTAAAATGAGGAAGTTTTTTGACTATAACTCTAAAAGTTAATATCTATCACTGAAAATACACATTTTTTGAGACAAGGGAGAAGGTTTTTATTTACGGAAATCATGGGGCTTTTTAAAAAATCTTTTTAGAATTGTAATGAGTTACCCTGAATAAAGAACCGAGACCAGAATCCAAATTGGAATTTTAAGAGCCTTTATTAGTCGGGCGGGCGGCTGTCAGTCTGTTCTCCACGCAGGGAGATGCTGAGCCCCAAACCGAAGAAAGTTTGAGCTTTTAAGCCTGAAAACCTCATTCTGGTTGGCGCAGGTGAAAAGATTTTTTTGCAAGGGCAAAAAAGCGGAACCTATTGGTTCCAGCAAGCAGGTGTTGCAAAGTTCAGAACGTTCTCAAAGCATACATTGTTTTCAAA
>NW_004955455.1:5342607-5348944 GCF_000276665.1 Chinchilla lanigera
TAAAATAAAATAAGACTGCTGTGGCCTAGCAGGAGTCCCACTATACCCTGCGGCAAGGGTCCATAGACCCCAGTAGGAATAATTTGGGGGCCCCATTTTAGGAGTTAATATGAATCTGGAGGAGGGACTGAAGTCCAAGCCTCCATTTCATCACCTCAGGGAAGGGCTCCATAGTCTTAGTGCCTGGAATGGGCTCTCCACCCACATTCCTTCCCCCTCCCCTAGAGAATGCCGGCAGGCGGGCTGCGCGGTTCATCAGTAACCTGTCTTATGAGGTGGACAAATCAGAATTTAAAAGATTTCTTTCAAAATTATGAGAATGTGCTGGGAAATTATCCAACTTTGGTTTTGTCCTGTTTGTTGTGTCTGAACCTGTGCAGAAGGTCCCTCAGCAACATGCGCATCATGTTCACAGGTGAAGTCCATCTCAGTGTGGAAGAGATGACTCGTGATGCCAAGGAAGGAGGACCAGGAAGATAACTGCCTGTGGGGACCCAGAGGGCCTGGAGGTGGACTGGGCTCAGTGGTGGCAGGAGAGGCCTTCCCTGTGGAGGGATGGTGCAGAAGCTCAGGTTTGGAGTAGGAAGGGAAATTGCTCAAAGGCAGTGAATTCCTCTTCACTGGCCTTCACCAACCATGTAACCCAGCTCCTGCAGAATGGTGAATTTCATCAGCCATCCTTGGGTGTCTTGAAGTATGTCCTCCGTCTGTTACAAACTGCTTAAGCTTGTATAGCTTTACTTCTTTTTGAGTTAATGGTGTCTGCTCTCTCCCTTTCTTCTCTCTCTCTTGGCCTTTCAATTCTTAGATGGTTCCTTTTTTTTTTTTTTGGTACTGGCAATCGAACTCAGAACCTTGTGCTTGCCAGGCAGGCACTTGTACCGCTGAGCTATATCCCCGGCCTTGGCCTTTCAGTTCTTTACTTCCGATTTTGTGGGACAATATTTTAGGACTATCAGACTTTTAAAGAGAGAAAAAAAAAAAAAAGGCTGAATTTCCTTGCTTCCTTTGCATACAGACTACATTTTTATTTTAAACAGCTGTTTATTTCCCCCAAAAGAATGTATCTCACTTATTACTGACATTTGGTATGTGTCATTCATTGGAATATTTCTTACTTATTTTCTACCTGTTTCAGAAGCCTGTGAGAAGTATAGGATTTGATAAACATTTTGGAGGCAGGAAAAATCCAAATTATTTCTTCTATGATAGTCATGACTTTTTTTTTTCCTTTGAGACAAAGTCTCGTTACATAGTTCAGGCTGGCCTTGAACTCACTACATAACCAAGGCTGGATTTAAATTTGCAATGGTCCTCCTGCCTCAGCCTCCCAAGTGCTGGGATTACAGGCATGCGCCGCCATGCCTGGCAATGACTACATTCTGATGTTGACAAATTGTCATATGGAAAATTTGAAAAATTTGATTCTCACCGCTATGGTTAAAAATTAAATAAAAGATGTTAATGGACTTGTTTTTTGATATTGAGCACAAAACATTTCTAAAACCTACTGTTTTTACTATTAAAATTTAAATTATAAGATAGGCTTTGAATGTCTAGCATATGTGCTGCCGAAGCGAGCATGGTTTTGAATGTCTAGAATGCAATTGCTGGACTTACTTTGAACTGTTATTTTTTTTTTTAACTAGAGCTTTTCATTTGTATTTATTTTTTTAAAAAATGTAGCCAGGTGTGGTGCATGCCTGTAATCCCAGCACTCGGGAGGTTGAGGCAGGAGGATGGTTGCGAGTTCAAGACCAACCTGGGCTACAAACTGAGCTCAAGGCCAGCCTGAACTGCATAGCAAGACCCTGTCTCAGAAAAAAAAAAGAAAAAGCAACTCCCCTATTTTCAAATAACAACCAGAGCAAAATTATTGTACCTTCTATTTATCTTTGATTCCACTCTTGGCGGTTGTTTAAAGAAAAATAATTTAAAAATCTAGATTTGTTTTATTAGGTTCAGAATATGTGAGGAATTGTAGGCGCCCTCTTGCTTCACCTTGTATGACTTCTGTTAACGTGCTACGCCTTATTCTAAAATTGAGTCTCAAACTGGAATGCCTTTGAGGACAGATGCTTCTGTAGAAGTTCTTTGACCTAAATAGCTGAGCATCTGTATTAAGTTTTATTTTGGTATCTAATCAGATCCCTAATCGTAGTCCAAAGGAAAGAATGTGACTTTAATACTGAATTTTACTGATGTGCTCGAATGTCTGCAGGTTTTTTTTTTTTAAATAACAGCCATATGAAAAAAAAAAAACAAAAACAGCCATATGGTAAATCTCCTATTTTGTTATGGTTTATTTTTATTAGTGGGCATAGAATGGTGTTTCTGGGAAATGGCCAACTTTTATTAAAATATTTCTGTAAGAAAATTTGATCTGGCAATATAGACTAATAATACTAAAAAAATACCTTTACCACCAGATTAACCAATTTCTTTTTATAAATAAAACACACCCAAAATAGTTTTAAATGCATTTTCCATGACTAAGTCAGATTGTGTTCACCACGAATCAAAGCAAATATATTACTCTAGTGGAAATATGGGAAATCTCTCATTCTTGCACTCTAAAGGACAGATACACATTTTTACTGCATCAGTTATGTACAGCTAATTTACAATAAGATGGCATTTTAATGGACTTTTATATTTAAAATAACTATACAGTAGGTAAACAAATTAAATTTTAAAGCTTGAACATACCTAAGTTTGCAAACACTTTTGTTTTTGTTTGCAAACTGCATCAGATGACAAACACAACTGCAGTCATCTTTCCTGCATGAACATGAATGTGGCCATCTTTTCCAGAATCATGAAATAAACCAAGGTACCCCTCTACCTCAGTTAAACACTTTCTCTAATATCATTTAACTTTCAAGTAAAATCTTTACTTGATGTTATAGCTTTTATCTCGATATCCTCCAAAACCTCACACAGTCATAGATGGGGAGGGTTTTTTTTCTTTTTTTCCTTTTTTCTTTTTTTTTTGAGATAGGGTCTTACTATGCAATTCAGACTGGCTCTAAACTCACTTTGTAGCTCAGGCTGGCCTCAAACTTGCAGTGATCCTCCTGCCTCAGCCTCCCCAATGCTGAGATCATAGGCAGGTGCCACCACTCCCTGAGTAGAGGTGAGGAGTTTTGAAGGTGGCTGGATTAGGATATGTGATGCTTGTATCAAGGATGTGATGCTGGGATTAAGGATGTCCCACCCAGGGTGGGAGGGGCACCACCCAAAAAGTGGGTAGCCTGGTTAGAATATAAAGGGACAGAAAGAAGCTGCTTTGCTACCTTCTGCCTGCCCTGCTTTGCCATGGACTGTTTCTCCTCTCTGACGGTCCCCTGCCGTGCTACCCTCCCTTGGAGTCAGCCAACTATGGACCAAAACCTCTACAAACTGTGAGCCAATATAAACCTTTCTGCCTTTATCTTTGAGTGTTGGGTATTTTGTCTCAGCAATGAGAAAAGTAACTAAGACACTTGATTTTAGGTTTGTAAGCATTGCATAATTTTGAGGGGGTCAATAAGCACTCAACATTTAACTAAGGTAGACTAGATTGTCTTTGATACAAGGTCTCGTTGTGTGATTTAGCTGGGCTTGAACTCACTATGTAGGCCAGGCTGGCCTCAAATTCGTGGTGACCCTCTTGCCTGCTGCCTCCTACTTCCACTTCCTGCCTCCTGCCTCCTGCCTCCTGTCTCCCAAGTGCTGGGATTAGGGATGTGTGCCACCATGCCCCACCCAGCTAAGGCAGACCAGCTGTTTCTAAATTCAAGGTCTCATAGAATTTTTAGCAAGTAAATAAAATATTGATGAAACGTATTTAACAAACATCGTCTGGATCAAAAGGGTTAAATTTCCCAAACTAGTGAATAATTTGAAAGGGAACAGCTCCCCCTAATGGCAAAATAGAGGGAGAGCAGCATAAAGTGGCATATTTTAAACAGACAAGAGGTGCTCAGGGTATTAAATTTCCTGAGCGGGCAGCAGCTATGGCTCTAGGGCTGGCAGGGTGGAGGCTGCTTTAGCTACCACCTGGGGCCCAACCACATCCACTCCCCAAAGGAAGTGGGAGCATGGCTCCCTCCCTCTCTCCAAGGGTCTTACCTCACCTGGGCACTTGGATGGGCCTTCATGCCACTCACAGACCACCCTGTCCAGGGACACTTGCACAGAAGTCAAGCCTTAAAGGGGCCACAGCTCAGTGGGTTTGAACCACTATGGGCTTCCCACTCCATGCCCTGTCAGCTCCCCCTCTTGGGGCTGCTGGTGGGACTGGGGGTTCCCAGCTTCCTCTAATTTTTTTGTTTTTACCAACCTCTAGATCTCTGTTCTCTCAGCAACCGGAAAACCTGTCCTGAGAGAGAAAGGACAAGAAGAGTATTGGGAAAGGATTGAGACCTTCCTAAGAGAGAGAGAGAGGGAAAGAAAACAACTGAACTAGTCCTTCTCTGCTTGAGTTCATAGACTTTAGAAAGGAACAAAACTGCCCAAACGCTCTACCTCTCTCTGACTCCATTTGTTACTTCCAGGCTGGCTCGCAAGATCTGTGACTAGGTACATATTGTAGTGTCCAGTTGGTCCTTTCCAGGCTCTTAGTGCCCTTTTAAAGACTTAGAACAATAGTTGGGGAGACAGCTCAGTGGAACAGTGCCTGCCGGGCAAGTGCAAGGTCCTGAGTTTGATTCCCATTACAAAAAGAAAAAGAAAAAGAAAGACTTAGAGCAACTGAATAAGAAAGTTTAAAAATTATTTAGGGCAAAAGAAGAAGTAAAAAAAGAAGTACTCTGCAGAGTTAGAGCAACTGAATAAGAAAGTTTAAAAATTATTTAGGGCAAAAGAAGAAGTAAAAAAAGAAGTACTCTGCAGAGTTAGAGCAACTGAATAAGAAAGTTTAAAAATTATTTAGGGCAAAAGAAGAAGTAAAAAAAGAAGTACTCTGCAGAGTTAGCGTAGGCCAGGTAAAGTAGGAAAAGAAGTACAGCATACAGGGTGCAGGGTAGGCTGGTGAAAAGGCTTACAGCACCCACCAGCTGAAAGGCCACCATCTTTATATCCCCTGCTGCAACATCATATCTAAGCTGTCCTACCCAAAACCTGCTTGATCTCCTGCCAGAAGATTGGTATCAAGTGGAGTACTCAACTTGAACTTGTGCCAGAAAAGTTGAAGGCAGCATTCCCTGATTGGTATCAGGTGCAGGACTCAGAAGCTTATTCTGCACATGCCCTGAACAGGTCTCCAAGTTTAACACATCAGGCCCAATTGCCCAGCCTCTTTGCCATGCCCTGATCTCCTACCTCAACTTCTCTGGTCTTCTAGTTCCTTATCTATCTGGGGTGAAGATCATATATCTATCTTCCGTCCTAGGGATTAAACCCAGAGTCTTCACAATGACCTACATGGCCAGGTCTTTTTATCTTTTTTTGAGTCAGGGCTGTTGCAGTATGTGACCCCGGTGGCATGGAGGATGAAAAGTTTACTCAGAGATGAAATTTGGTCTGAACACTGAGAGGCCCAGAGGAACTGTCCCGAGAGCACCCCAATGTGAGGGAGTCTCAAGGGAGCAGTCCTGAACTAAGAATTCTTTGGCTTTTACTTAGAATGTCAGTACAGGAGAAAAAAAACAAAAAACAAAAAACAGAGTAGGTAAAGATCTGTATCAAGGCCAAGCAGTTTATGGGTGCAAGGGCAAGGACAATGGCTAAACATAACATACTTCACTAGACTTGTTTTCCACTAGTGCTGTGCTCAGTACACTATGTACAGTTTCACGTGCTTCCCCCCCACGTCCTTTCACAGTTTAACCATTCACTCCTCTCAGAGCCTGCGTGGTTTTGCCCTGAAAGCGCCTTCATGGTTTTAATCATTCATTCCTCTTGCCAAGTCCCCCACACAGTGTCTGAGTCACTAAATTTCCCAGGCTGGATTTGAATTTTCAATCCTCTTGCTTCAGTCTCCCAGCATGCTAGGATTATAGATGTGTACTGCCATACTCGGCTTCAGTGTTTATTTATTGAAGCTTATGGTTTCAATATCTTTTCAGGCTTCTTTCAATAGCTTTCATAATGGTGATTGTCTGTGATCTTTTCAAAGGTACTAGTTGAAGCGTAAATTTATAAAAATGTAAAGCTTACTCTGTGCTGAAACTATTCTCAGTATCCTCACCTTTTTTTTCTTTGAGACAGGATTTTGCTATGCAATTCAGGCTGACCTTGAACTCATTATGTAGCCCAGGCTGACCTTGAACTCAAAGTGATCCTCCTGCCTGAGACCCTGGAGTGCTGGGATTATGAGTGTGTACCACCATGCTGGGTGGCGCACACCTGTAAT
>NW_004955455.1:5349058-5398969 GCF_000276665.1 Chinchilla lanigera
AAGAAGAAAGAAATTTTTTGAAGCAGAAATAAATCAGAATGCATCTGTGGTTAAACAGTTGGTTGATCACTTGTTGTGGCAGGATGCAAACCTCAAAGCACAGCGGGGCATGTCAATGCTTGTGTTAGGTGATTTGGAGGAGGAATTCAGGAAGTAGGTGATTTGAGCTGGATTAGATGCTGTCTATAAATGGACACGCTGATAAATTTTTCTAGAAGGAGGGGAGAATATACTGATCCTAAAACCATAATCTCTATATGAGTTGAGGTAGGGAATTTTTGTTTTTTCATTGTTGTGGTTTGAACAATGCTAATGTATTATCTGGATGGGTTCATATTATCTTGATCTATTCTGGTCACAGAGTGACCATGTTCAATACTGATGTTTTGTGAAATTTTTATATTCAACAGGAGAACGCTAGGGCCTCCCTATGGGTGCCAGGCAAGCTCCTGGATGTCAGCAGCTGCTTTTCTCTTTCTCAGTGTATGAACTCATAGCTAGGCTTGAGTTACTGGGAACATCCCCATGTTACTTCTTTTTTTTTTTTTTTTTTTTTTTTTTTTTTTTGTCTTTTTGAGACAAGGTCTCCCTATGCAGTTCGGGCTGACCTTGAGCTCACTTTGTAGCCCAGGCTGGCCTCAAACTCACAACAGTCCTCCTGCCTCAGCCTTCTGAGTGCTGGGATTGCAGGCGTGCGCCACCACGCCAGGCTCTTCCCATGTTACTTCTTGTCCATAGCTGACAGATTTTCTTGTGTAAGTTAATTTCATCTGTTACGGTATGGCTACTGTCTATTCAGGCCCAGTCCCGTGGATAATTGTGGACCCTTCAATGTTTCTTGAAGGAATGAAATGATGAAGATGATAGTTAAGGACAATTGCCTAGGAGCAAACTGCAGTTCTACCACCAGTCAGTATGTGATTTGATACAATATATATCAATAAGTAATCCACAATTTATATACAAATTGTGTTACTTGTCCCTATATTGTCCTTTACAGCTATTTTGCTACATCATCTCAGTCCCGGATCCAATTTAGAATCACACACCACATTTCTGTCACATACTTCCAGTTTCTTTCATGCTCAAACAGTTCCTCAGCTTTTCATGACCTAATAGTTATTTTATAGTGTCCCTCAATATGTTTATCCAATGCTTCCTCATGGGATTGAGATTTGGGCCATGTACTTTTTTGTTTCCCCGTGGAAGATGGAAACCAGGACCTCATGAATTCAACCCCAAGGCCATGCACTTTTAACAAAAAAGATGTTGTGTCCCTCTCTGTGCATCTTACTAAGAGGCACATGACCTCTACTCGACCCTTAACTGATGATATCACCAGCTAGCATCGGTCTTTGCCTTAGCGATAATGAAAATTAAAACTAAATCAACAATATGACTTCACATGCAAAGCTTTCATGGGAAGGTAAGAGAAGATAAGGAAAGGATCCCAGATCGACTAATAGCTGGAGGATACACACTCTGAAAAAGAGGATCAGATTGGCCCACAACAAAGGACTCCGGGGCCAGTTTTAGGGGTGGGGTCCAGTCAGTCATTATCTCAGTCCTGGTTGCATTGTTCCAGAGGACTCTTCATGACTTAAGGAGCAATTTCAGTCTTTGAGCGGCTCTGCTGGGCTTAAAGGCAGCCATAGGTTTAGGGCAACGGCAATTCTGAGAGTAGTGGAACATCCTTGTAACTCTTTTCTCCTGGTGTTGTCAATCTTAAAAGGATAATGAGATAGGCTTAGTAAATTCGGGGCTACTAAAGCTTATTTTCCCAACTTTAGATAGACACTCCCTAAAATACTAACATGCCTATATGCAGAGCCGCAAAGGATTTGACTCCGGTCTTACAAAATGAAGGTCAAGTTTTGTGGTACTTTTAGTTACCTATTGGGCATTTGTAGGCCCAAGTGAAAGGCCCTTGTTTAGCAAAAGCCATGCTTAAGTCTGTGTTAGAAGACACAAGTTATGCTTTTAAGGTCCCAGGAGTTTGTCCTCTGTCTCTCTAGTGTGCTCTGTGTCATGACTTTGCCCCTGTTACCTTTGATCACTTTGATTCATTCGTTCTGCTAGGTTACACCTCCCTAACAGTAATATCCCTTTGTAATCAATAAAGAATATGGGAGACATTCTGTGTAAACATCCTATTTCTCTACTTTTATCACCTATGATTTTTCTAACTCCACCATGTTCATTATGGAACACGATGTTCCACTTACTAAAAGGAAGGGTTTGCTTTCTTCACTTTTTTATTCACTTTTTCATTTATGTCAGTAAAAATTTGTGAATATTTTATTCAACTAGTTGTACACTATTACGATCATGTACTTTTATAGGGAAGTTGCCAAATTCGGCCAGTGGAATCTCCACGGTAGCTCCGGTTTCCTTTCACACGTCCCCATCGTTCTTATTACCCGTCGTCTCTACACTCTGGTGAAGCAAGACATTCTAAGCTTATCTAATTTACTTCGGAATCATCCTTTTCTTAAAGCAGCCCGGAGCCCAGGCTCTTTTCAAAACTACCAAATGGATCCGGTGTCCCGCCACTTCCTGCCTGTAGGCGGAACCTTAGCGCCCGGACCTGGGCGGGATAATGGATCCACGAACCAACCTTTTCCGGTCGTGGCCGGAAGTCTCTTCGAGAGGGGCGGCTCCGCGTGACCGGAGTCCGCGCGTAGGAGGGGTCAGAGGTCTAGTTCCACAGACTGACGAGGCGTAGGACTGGCGGGCAGACCGAGAGGCTGGTAGCCTGAAGCGGCCCCAGCAGCGTTCCCTGCGCGGAGACAGGTACCTGACAGGCTGGCGGGGCGGGGTGGCAGGGGCATGGAGGCTGGGGGCGAGGGCGGGAGACCCTGTGCCGCCTTTCCCGGGCTCACGGGCTTCCGTACCCGAGCCAGGCGGGCCAGGGAGAATAGCCTGGCCGCGCCGAGTGCTCTCTGTCCCAGAAGAAAGGTCAGGGTGGTGTCTTCCTTTCCACGAGTACAGATCGGGGGAAACTGAAACCTTGAGAAAGGGAAGAAGGGCTTCCTTTTCAGCCTAGGGCTCACCTGACTTCCTTTCTTTTCCCCGTACGGGACCGCCTCTGACCTGTGGGAGTGTATTTAATGACGAGGTGAACTGATTTGGGGTGAGAGTAACAAAGAGATAAGAGGTTGAGACTTCGCCGCGGACAGCGAATTATGTATTCTAGGCCAAATCTTTTCCCTGTGCTGAGACTAGTTTTCTCATGTGTAAAACGGGACAGTGTTTCTTAAAATACGGTTCTTATACCATCTACTTTGAGATCCTCTGAAATACCGACTCTGCAGTGTTGGGACTCAAACAACTGGTTTAGAATCTGAGTTTCTGGTTTGTTTGTTTTGTTGTTGTTGTTGTTGTTTTTTTCCGGTACCGGGAATCAAACTCGCGACCTTGCGCTTGCCAGGCAGGCGCTGTGCCACTGAGCTAAATCCCCAGCCCCTTAGAATCTGAGTTTCGAACCCAGGAAACGTCTTTTGAACGTGCACGTCTGGAGTCTTGTACATATTGATGTTTGAAGCCCCTTTGGTTTTAAGTGCTTTTCTTTCTTCGCTTTGAGGCATCTGGGGCCATTTCTGGAACTTGGGAAGAACTGGGCCGTAGCCTAGAAAAGAGAACACTGAAAGGAAAATAACTGTCTTACACACACACACACACACACAAAAAAAAAAAAACATATAGAAAAGAGAGCTTCCATATCGTCTTTGGAGCAGACAGGCAGAACTAGGACTAATAGGCAGATTGTACAGGAACACAAGATTTTTTAACTTAGTAGAAGAATTCAGTGGAAGAATCATCAAAGGTGACGAATGACGGGGGGTATTACCTGGTTGTGGAAGAAGTTACACAGGTGTTAGATGACAGACCTTTCCAAGGTGAAAGTCTCTTATTCTATGTGGTTATATTAATCTTCGTAGCACTGGCTGTACTAACAGAGTAAATATGTTTTTCATGTCTCCTCTGTCCTCCTACATACATCTCCCATATGTAAGTCCAATATAGTTGAGTTTATCTCTTCCTGGTTCTCCTAAGAACCATCTGTCTTTTCAGAGGACTTTGAAATGACTCCACATCTGATAAAGATGTCTGAAATGTTTGTTGTATGAATTATTAAACAGAGCTGTTCTATCGGTTAGTGGCTTACTTTCTTTTCTTTTTGAGACAGGGTCTCACTGCGCAGTTCAAGCTGGCCATGAACTCACTTTGTAGCCCAGGCTGGTCTCGAATTTGCAACGATCCCCCTGCCTCAGCCTCCTGAGTGCTGGGATTACGGGTGTGTGCCACCACACCAGCTAGTAATTTATTTTCTAACAACTTGTAAACGCCTCTGAAGAGTTCGTGTGACAGAGAGGAGCCAGTGAACTCTTTGGTGCATAGAATGGAGGGCCCCTTGAAGTTGGTCATGCCAGCCTTCTCCCTGGGACATAAATCCTTCTTAAACTTTTCTTCTTCCAGCAGTGTGTGTAGATGTGAGAGAATTTTTATAGCCTGTGGGCTAGGTTTCCATTCAGTATATAAAGCCAGTCTTCACGGACTTGACTTGTCAATTTATCCTCACTTAGATGTAATCTATAGATGATGCTTCTAGCATAGCTTTAGTTTTCTAATCAAATTTCTCATCAGATTTCCTCATATAATCACTAGATCACTTTTCTGCCACTTGTTAGAATGCTTAACAGGGTTTTTTGTTGTCTTATGGAGCAGAGATTCCATATTATGACTGAATTCTGGTGCTCGCTTCGGCAGCACATATATATACGACTGAATTCTGTTGATCATCTTAATAACCTCCGCTCCCCAAAAGGTCATGCTTTTCTATTTGTGTTTCTTAAGATTGAAAAAAAGTTATGAAATCCTTACTCAGATCTTACATGTATGGGCGCTGGGTAAAATGCTTTTTATTTGTTGGAGTTTTAAAAACTTCTCAATCTGGGAGTTAAAAGTATCTGAATTGGTGCTTTAATAAGTGTCTTCTTCAGACCACTGGTTATTTTTGTATTATTATATTGTCTTATGTGACTGAGAAATAAGGTTCCACGGTAATTTTGGGAAAGCTGTATGATACCATTATTCTTTCTTAGAACTTCTGTGTTTAGTACCACATGAAGGCACTAAAAGATCCTGCAATAAATAAATAGGCTTGAAAGCTAGAATAATACCCTGTTTCACTCGTTTAATCTAGTGTTGCCAAATTTATTTGATGTGAACCCTCTTCCCCTCTTTCTGAATTGAAGCATACATTGGCAAATTCTGACCTAGAGTCAGAACTTATGGGCTAATTGTAGCCCAGTTGCTTGATTCTTCATGACCAATAACTAAGAATGGCTTTCACTTTTTTGTTGTTGTTGTTGAGACAGGGTCTCGCTATGCAGTTCACGCTGGCCTCACATAAACTTGAAGTGATTCTCCTGCCTCAGCCTCCCAAGTTCTGCAAGACCCTGTCTCAAAAAGACAAAAAAGTAAAGAAAATAATCTGCTAACCAATAGAATAGCTCTGCATGCACCACTACATCCAGTCCACATTTTTAAGTGGGGAATAAATCAAAATATTTCATAATACGTGGCACTTAATATGAAAATTGAATGTCAGCGTTTATTTTAACCATAGCCATTTACTTACGTATTACCTTTGACTGCTTTAGTGCTATAATAGTGAAGTTGAGTAGTTACAAAAGAACATATGGTCCACAAAGTCTAAAATAACCTTTTACAGAAAAAAATTTGCCAGTTTGTGATCTGTGTCATATATGTTACTTTTAAACTTTTTATTTTAAAACAACTTTAAAAAATTTAAAAGCCAGGCATGGTGTTGCACACGTGTAATCCCAGCACTTGGGAGGCTGAGCCAGGAGGATCTCCATGAGTGTGAGACCAAATGGGCTACATAAGCAAGTTCAAGGCCAACCTGTACTACATAGCAAGACCCTATCTCAAAAATAAAAACTTAAAAAATATTCCATTCACTTCTTATAACCCTTCACCTGATTTCTCCTCATGTTAACATTTAACTATATTAAAAATATCTAACCAAGAAATTTAATATTGATAAGATCCTGATAACTAAGCTATAGATTTTATTCAAAGTTTGCTGTTTGACCTAATCCTCTTTCTATTCTAGGACCCCAATCCAGGATCTCAAATCAGATGTAGTGAAGTCTCTTTAGCTTATTTTTTTCCAATCTGTGACAGTTCCTCATTGTTTGTCTTATGTGACTGTAAATAAACTTCTTTTTTTCCAGTACTAAGAATTGAACCCAGGGTCTTCCCACTGAGCTATGAACCCAGAGTCTTTCCACTGAGCTGTGTTCCCAACCCTTTTTATTTTTTATTTCGAGTCAGTGTCTGACTAAATTGCTCAGGTGGGATTTAAACTTGGAATCCTTCTGCCTCAGCCTCACAAGTGCTGAGATTATAGGTATTCACCACTGTGCTTGGGTTATGACTGTAACCTTTTGTTTATTATTTTTTAGAGACAGGGTTTCACAGTGTAGTTTAGGCTGACCTTGAACTCACTATGTAGTCTAGGACAGCCTCAAACTCACAGCCATCCTCCTTGCCTCATCCTCCTGAGTGCTGGGATTACAGGCATATGCCATCATGCCCAACTAGACTATAAACTCCTGAACAGGACTGGCCAATTATTTTTTGTTTTTTTGTCGGGTATTTTGGAGACTGGTTTTCACTATGTAGTGCAGGCTGGCCTTGAACTCACTACGTAAGCCCAGACTGGCCTCTAACTTGCGGTGATCCTCCTGCTTCAGCCTCCCAAGTGCTGGGATTTCAGGTGTGCGCCACCGCGCCCACTGGCCAATTATTTTATAGGATGTCTTATTCGTTGCTGAGACAAGATACCTGACACCCAAAGTTAAAGGAGAAAAAGTTTATTTAGCTTATAATTTGTAGAGGTTTCAGTCCATAATCGGCTGGCTTCAAGGCAGGGTGTAGGGGAACTTAATTAGAGCTTCCTTTCTGGCAAAACTCACTGTTTTGAATTATACTGTTGGGCTCTTTGCTCTTTATTCTCAAAATAAATCTGGCTAAAAGCCCCTAAGAGTAGCCATGGCACCACCTCGACGTTAGATTGCCTTGAAATTTGTTCTGCCAGATTAATTAGTCTGCTACCCTTTGTTTTCTGGTGGGGGGGGTACCGGGAATCGAACTCAGGACCTCACACTTGCCAGGCAGGTGCTGTGCCGCTGAGCTACATCCCTGACCCCTAGTCTGCTACTCTTTGGTTGTTTGGGTTTTTTTTTTTTTTTTTTTTTCCGGTACCAGGGATCAAACACGACCTTGCACTTGCCAGGCAGGCATTGTGCCGCTGAGCTAAACCCCCAGCCCACTAGTCTGCTACTCTTAATCTCATTCTCAGGCAGAGTCTCTGGACATAAATAAAAGGCAGGCAAACTTTCTGCCAAGCCACAACACACATTGTCTGAAGTCCAACAGCCAATGCAGTCCTTCTTCCCAGCAAAAACCTCCTGGGCCTGGTCTTTACCAGGAGCATGTCTGTCAGCATTATGGTCTTACGAGCTCTGACCAGAATCTCCCATCAGGTACAGCCTAAGGCTTTCCAGGGCTACTCTTTTAGCTAGCATCTTTGAACCTTTCCAAACTCTTCCCTCGTCAGTTCCAAGAGCTCTTGAACCACATGATCAGGTAGAGTTACAGCAGTGACCCTGCTTCTCTGGTACCAAATGCTGCCTTAGTTACTTTTCTCTCATTGCTGAGGTAAAATATCTGACACTCAAAGTTTAAGGGGGAAGGTTTATTTAGTTCACAGTATGTAAAAGTTTCAGTCCATAATTGGCTGGCTCCAAGGGAGGATGGCAGCCCAGAGGAAGAATAGTTTATGGTGGACAGAAGGTAGCAACAAATCAAGCAAGAAACCTTAGCAACTTTTTTGTCCCTTTTATACTCGATCTAAGCTACTGAGGTTAGGGCAGTGCCAAACCAATCAGTAGACTGAATTAGTAATCACACGCCCTTAATCCCAGCATTGCAGCATGAATCAATCATGCACTCCAGATCTAACCACCTCTGAATAAACACTACCTATGAGCACTTGAGGCTTTGAGGGGGTCATCTCCAAACAAGCCATAACATTGGATGTTTCTCAGTTTTTAAAATTGGTACTAGCAATCAAACCCTGGGGCATCCTACCACTCAATTACATTTCTCTAGCACTCACCCGTTCTTCTTTCTTCTTCTTTCTTCTTTCTTCTTTCCTCTTTCTTCTTTCTTCTTCTTCTTTTTTTTTTTTTCAGATTTTAAGACAGGGTCTGGCTTAATTACCCAAGCAGGATTTGCCATTGCAATGTTTCTGCCTCTTATTCCTTCAGTGGTAGGATTACAAGTGTACCACTACACCCACCTTTTTTGAGATACAGTTCACATGCAATAAAATTCACCATTTTAAAATGTATAATTTGGTGGGTTTTAGTATATTCACAAGATTGTACAATCATCACTGCTATATAATTCCAGAACATTTTTTTATTTCTAAGAGAGGGTCTCTCTTTGTAATTTAGGTTAGCCTTGAACACTGTGTAGTTCAGGCTGGGCTCAAATTCATGGGGATCCTCCTGCCTCAGCCTCCTGAGTGCTGGGATTACAGGTGTGCACCACTTCGCCTGGCTCCAGAACCTCCCCCCAAAATCCTATACATGATAGAAGTCACTCTTCTGCTTTTCCATCTCCTGGCAACTGCTAATCTCCTTGTTTGTCTCCGGATTTGCAAATTCTGGATGTGTAATATAAATGGAATTATATAATGGGATCTTTTGAGTCTGGCACCTGTCATTAAGTATGTTTTCAGGGTTCATCCATACTGCATCATGTGTCAGTATTTTAATCACTTTTTACTCAGTACTATTCTATTGTAAAGAAATATCACATTTTGTTTGTCTATCGTTTTACTCATTAGATTGTTTTCACCTTTTTTGTTTGTTTGAAACAGGGTTTTGCTATATAGTTCAGGCTGGCTTTAAACTCACTGTGTAGTCCAGGCTAGCCTTGAACTCAGCATCAATCCTCTTGCCTCAACCTCCTGAGTGCTGGGATCATAGGCATACACCATCATGTCCAGCTCACCTTTTAGTAATTATGAATAATATTGCTATGAACATGACTGTACAAAGTTTTGTTTGAATATTTTTTTAGTTCTCTTGGATGTATACCTAATAATGGAACTGCTGGACCACATGGCAACTCTTACGTTGAACACTTTTTGAGCAACTGCCAACCCGTTTTCTGTAGTGGCTATATCATTTTACATTTCCACTTACAGTGTAAAAGGGTTCCAATTTCTCTACATTTTCATCAACACCTATTAATGCTCATTTAAGTTTTTTTATCTTAGTTGTTGTGAAGAGCTATCTTATTATAGTTTTTGAGGGTTTGTTTTGTTTTGTTTTGTTTTTTGGTCTTTTTGAGACAGGGTCTCGCTATGCAGTTCAGGCTGGACTTGAGCTCACTTTGTAGCCCAGGCCTTGAACTCCCAACAATCCTCCTGCCTCAGACTCCCAAGTCTGGGATTACAGGTGTGTGCCACCATGCTGGCTATCTATTATAGTTTTTTGGGTTTTTTGTTTGTTTGTTTTTTTTTTTTTTTTCTGGTACCGGGAATCGAACTCATGACCTCGCGCTTGCCAGGCAGGTGCTGTGCCACTGAGCTAAATCCCCAGCCCCTATTATAGTTTTGACTTGCATTTCTCTAATGACTGATGATATTGAACACTTTAATTTTTTTTCTACAGAGCTGCATCCTCCAGCCTTTTTCTTTTGTATTTTTTTGTAATATGAGACAGGGTCTCACTAAATTGTCTGGTCTGCACTTGAATTTAAAGTCTTCCTGCCTCACCTTACCAGAGTACTGCGATTATAGTATGCATCTCCATACCGTGCTTTCCATGTGCTTATTGGCATTAATACATCTTCTTGATGAAATATATATTCAGATCCTTTGCCCATTTTGTAAGTAGGTTATCATCATGTACAGTTTTCGTTATAAATGTTCAGAGAGTTTGTGGATTCCTGGAAGTCCCTGCAAGTATTGAACTCAAGGTGAGCTAAACTGCAGAATCTGTGGCAATTCTAGAACTCTGTGAGCTACATGTAGTTGGATTTGGACATGCTGAAGTACAGAGTAAGTGGTCAGCTTGAGACTGCTGATTGTGCAGAGTTTAGCATAACACTAACCACTGCTGACCATGCAGAGTTGGGGGACTGTGGTGAAATGAAAGGGTTACTACTTAGGTACAGAAAGTACAGCATCATCCAAGATTTGGTAGGGTTACTTGGGAATCCTTCTGTCTGGGAGCTACTCTAGTGTTTGTGTATAGAGGAGTACAGTAGTTGGTGGTGTAGAATGCTTACGCCTGGTGATAGTCTTGAGTAACTGCTTGCGGCTATAGAACTACTGTTGTACTCAGGCATCTCCTGATCCTGGTCTCCAACAAGAACAGACCATTTGGACATGTACTTTAAAACAAACATCCCAGTAATGTAAATTGTGAAGTGATATATGCTCATTTTAGGTAGGTAGATAGTTGCTTTATCTTCTCCTTGTTTCTTGCCACTGGGTACATGTTTAATGGTTGTGATCGTTCATTGATCATTCATGTATGTCTTGCTTTTTGCGATTAGCATTTTCTTCTTTCCCTGTCACTGTGTGGCCTGGACTAGTCTCCAACATTTGAACTCGAAGATCCTCCTGCCTTAGTCTCCCAAGGAGCTGGAACTACAGGTGTGTACCACTGGCAATCTGTTAACATTTTACTTTGTTATTTTATGATACTTTATGCTACCTGGTGTCACTCTATTAGTTCATGCTACTCTATGTTTCTTTCTGTGCCTTCCTGTATAATTAGATGTGTTACTTTGTTTTTGCTGTCTTGGTGATTGAAGCCAGGGTCTTGCTTGGAGCTATACCCCCAGCCCTTTTTAGATTTTTTATTTTGAGACAGAGTGTTGTTAAGTGGCTACATTGCCCAGACTAGGCTCAAACTTGTGATCCTTTTGCTTCAGCCTCTCAGAGTACTGGGATTACAGGCATGGCCCATGGTGCCCAGCCACACTAGCATTTTAATGTTAATGTCTCCTTGTTGTTTTGGGTGTGTTTTTTTTGAGACATGGTCTCACTGTGTAACCCAGGCTGGCCTCAAACTCTAGGTGATCCTCCTGCCTCAGCCTCCCAAGTGCTGAGATTGTAGATGTGTGCCACCACACCCAGCTAGTGTCTCCGTGTTTTTGAAAGCCGCTTCAGTAAGCATTAGTTTTTTTTTTTGGTACTAAGAATTGAACTCATGACCTCACACTTAGTAGGGAAGTACTATATAGCCAATGAGCTATATCCCTGGCCCGCAGTAAGCATTAGTTCTGATGTCAACCTAAATTTCCATTTCCTTAACCATTCATTTACTCAATAAATCAGTATGAAACCGAGCAATGTTGTATACGCCTGTAATCCCAGCACTCAAGAGGCTAAGGAAAGAGGATGGCCACAAGTACAAGGCCAGCCTGGGCTACAGAATAAGACCCTCTCTCAAAACAACAACAAAAAATAATGATAACTTAATATGCCAGTAAGCTTTATTGCGCAGACATAATGTGTGTAGCAACCACTCAGCATGTTCTTAGCGGGGTGAGAATGTTTTGATTTTTTTGTAAGAGGCACAGATTCCCCTCCCCCCCCATACCAGGAATCAAACTCACGACCTTGCACTTGCTAGGCAGGTGCTGTGCCACTGAGCTTAAATCCCCAGCCCCGAGGCGCAGATTTTTTTAAAAACTTTTTTGTAATGGCAAAATATGCATAACAAAAGTTACGATTTTACTAGAGTTTCAGTGTACAATTCATTGGCATTAAGTACATTCACAATATTATGTAACTGTCACCACTAAAACTTTCACCACAACAAATAGAAACTCTGTACCCCATTAAGCAATAACTGCCCATTCTTCCCTCCCTGAGCTCCTGATAGCCTCTGATCCCCTATCTCTATGTTCTGGTTTGTTTGTTTGTTTGTTTGTTTGTTTTTGAGACGGGCTGTAGCTATATAATTCAGGCTGGCCTTTAACCTATTGTGTAGCACAGGTTGGACTGCACCACCATGCCTGGCTCCCCTCTCTCTATGAATTTGCTTATTCTAGATGTTTCCTACTAAGAAATATTACATAATATATGACCTTTTTGTGGCATACAGGGATTTCCCCCTCATTTTTTATTGTTAAAATACATATAACATAGAATTTACCATTTTGAATCAAACTCAGGACCTTGCGCTTGCCAGGCAGGCACTTGTGCCACTGAGCTACATCCCCAGCTCCATTTTACTCATTTCTAAGTGTACAGTTCAGGGGTATTCAGTATATTCATATTGTTCTGGAAACAGCTATCTTCAGAATCTTCATTTTGCCACACTAAAACTCAGTACTCACTAAATAATAACTCTCTTCCCTTCTCCCCACAGCCACTGGCAACCATCACATGCTGTATGGTTTTGACAACTCTGAAGTACTTCATATAAATAGAATCATGCAATATTTGTCTCTTTGTGACTGGTTTATTTCACTTACCATATGTATGACCTTGAGATTCATACGTTAGGCCATATCAGAATTCGCTTCGTTTTTGAGGCTGAATAGTATTCCATTGTGTGTATCTGCCACAATTGAATATCTGTTTATCTGGCAGTGAGCACTTGGATTCTATGTTTTATTGTTGGGTTGGTTGTTTTTAAGACAGGGTCTTGCTGTGTAGCTCAGACTGGCCTTGACTCACTGTGTAGCTCAGGTTGCCCTCAAACAAATGGTGATCCTCCTGCCTCAGTGTGAGTGCTGGGATTGCAACTGTGCACCACCACCCCATCTGTCTGTTGGTGCTAGGAATGGAATCCAAGGCCTTGTACATACCAAATAAATGCTCTACTAAAGTGAACCCTTAGCCCTATGGTAATTCTTTTCTTTTTTCTGTTTGTCTGTTTGTTTTTGAGATGATGTCTCATGTTGCCTAGATTGACTTTCAACTCATAATCCTTCTCAGTGTTCTGAATAACAGGAATTATAGTAGTCTGCCGCTGTAACTAACTGTTTTTAATTTTTTGAGTGTCTTCATACCATTTTCCACAACAGTTGTACCACATTACATTCCTACCAGGAGTGAGTGCACAAATATTTAATTTCTCCACTTCTTTGCCAGCACTTGTTTTTCTTTGTTTTATAAAGTAGCCATCCTAATGGGAAGAGGTGATGTCTCATTATAGTTACGATTTTCATTTCCCGGGTGATTAGTGACATTGAGCACCTTTTCATGTTTGTTGGCCCTTTGTAAATTTTCTTTGAAGAAATGTCTATTCAGTTTATTTTTTGGTTTTGTTTTGTTTTGTTTTTTGTGGTAGCATCTCACTATGTAGTCCAGGCCAGCCTTGAACTCATTTTGTAGCCCAGGCTGACCTTGAACTCACAGCAGTCCTCTTGCCTCAGCCTCCCAAATGCTGGAATTACAGGCATGCGCCACCACTTCTGCTGTCCATTCACTTTTGTTATCCATATTTTAATTGGGTTATTTTTGTTGAGTTTTAGAAGTTTTCTGTATATTCTGGGTATTATTCGCTTGTCAGATACATGATCTGAAAATATTTTTTTCCATTCTGTGGGTTGGGATTTTACTGTTCTTGATGCATAGAATTTTTAAATTTCGTGAAATCCATGTTGTACAAAGTGTGGTAAAAAAAATACAGTAAATGTTTAAATGTCTTAAAAATATTACAGTAAAAGACACATTACCAATCTCTTCATAAGAGTCCCCCTCACTTCTGTCCCATCCTTCTTGCCACTTCCTGAAGCAGTTCTGGAGTTCCTCTTTCATGGGTGCTTTTAGTTCTATTATTGTAGCTGCCTCAATGTGCTCAATCAGTTCAAACTTTTTACTTTTCATGGTTATTTGATTTTGGGGGAAGAATTGGAGTCACTGGTGCCAGATCCAGTTTTCTATGAAGATTTCTTAAATGCTCTTACAGTATTCAGAGTTCACTGTAGTATTCCTGGGTACAAACTCCATAAAGGTCAGAAAACACAATCAATATCACGTTGATGTTGGATCTTGATTGATGTGATTTTTTTTTTTTCTCTGCACCAAGAGAATTGGGTCGTTTACATTGAGAACTCTGAACTTTGGTCTAAGGATCATAAGCACTGAGCCAAGTTTCATCTCCCAAGGTAACATTTCTTAAAAAGTTAGAATCCAGAAGGGAATGATCGCCCAACTCCAGTGAAATTGACACTGTTGCTTTTGCGTGGAACAAACGTGGAACTCACTCAGCTATTCAAATCTGTTGTTAAAATGTGTTGAGGGGAACCATAACAGATGTTCAGATCCGCAGAAATTTCCCTAATAGCCAATCACTTTTTTGAGCAAACCATTTCACCTGCTTTTTCAACATTCCTTTGGGTTTTGATGTTAAAGAATCTCATATTAAAGGGGTTCTGATCTCTTGCTTCAACTGATTCAGAACTGTTACAGAATCACTCAGTTCACTTGCAGACTGTCTTTATCACTGCAGCATCACCATAAACTAGTTTTAACATTTCATATGTTTCTTTAAGTCAGGCGTGGTGGTGCACACCTGTAATTTCAGCACTCAGGAGGCTGAGGCAGGAGGATTGCCAAGAGTCTGAGACCAGCCTGGCCTATGTACTGAGATCAAGGCCAGTCTGAATTGCATAGTGAGACCCTGTCTCAAAAAACAAACAAATGTGTTTTCTAGCACTTTTTTGCTGTTTATATATTTTTGTTGTTGTTTTATTTTCTTTAGATCCCTATAGCAGCATTTACCATATGTTTGGTTGTTGTTTGTTTTTGTTTTTTGAGACAGGCAACCTTGTGAGTGTTGGGATTATAGGTATATGCTACCACATCTGGCCACCGTGTTTTTATTGTGCCACTTTTTGTTTGTTAGTTTTTGTTACTTGTACTTTTGTTGGGGCTGGGGATTTAGCTCAGCGGCAAAAGCGCCTGCCTGGCAAGCGCAAGGTCGTGAGTTCGGTTCCCGGTACCGGAGAAAAACCAAAAAAAAAAAAAAAAAAACCAACTTGTACTTTTGTTGTTTTTTTTTGTTTTTTTTTTTCCGGTACCAGGAACCAAACTCACGACCTCGTGCTTACCAGGCAGGCACTGTGCCATTGAGCTAAATCCCCACCCCCCTGTTACTTGTGCTTTTGGTGTCATATGGATGAATTCATTGCTAGACATGAGGTTTACAAAGTAGGGACCAGTGGCTTCTGGTTTAAGATTCTCAAAGATGACTTAAATTGCTGCTTGGTTGTCACGACCCTACTTCTTCACTTTTCACATCTCTGAAGATGACATAGGTTCATCTGTTTATTCCATTGTTTATTGGGAGCACAGTACTTAGGTAGGATGTCCTTGTACCCTTGCTGGCCTAGGGACACACAAATCTCAAATAGCACTTTCGTTAGGGTTATTGATTTAGGCTATGCCTCCTTCTGTGAAGTTGCTTAGGGAACTAGCTGGCTATTCCATTTGGGGACCAGCCACCAGGTTGATTCACATAGTAGTCTCTATAGTACGTGACAGTTTAATATCCACTCTCCCAATAATTTGTCAGAAGTGCATTGTGATGTGGGCATCACAGGCTTTTAAAAGATGAACAACTTTCTCACTATAAGAGTGGATCCTAGGCAAAGCCCTATAAAGTTTCTGTTTTTTTTTTTCCTTAACACTCATCTCTGCCAAGGCAAATCACAATTTGACTTCACTAGGCATGGTGGTACATGCCTGTAATCCCAGCACTTGTGAGGCTGAGGCAGGAAGATTGCCATGAGTTTGAGACCAGCCTGGACTACATAGTAAATTCAAGGCCAATCTGAACTACATAGCAAGACCCTATCTCAAAAAAAAGAAGAAGAAAAACAACAGTTTTTCTGTTTACTTGACCACAAATGCCTTGATTGCAGGAACCAGAACTGTTTTTATCATTTGGCATTGTAAATGTTTGCCAGTTGTACTGGTATTAAACACAATCAAGTGCTCACTTTCAGCAGCACATATGATAATTAATGGAGGTGGCTCAGGACACAAGCATGATTTATAAAAGTTGACATTATAGATTATTAGAATGGTGTCATTTTTCCATGCATTGTGGCACATACTTGTAATCCCAGCACATGGGAGGCCAAGGCAGGAGGATTGTCACAAGCTGAAGGCCAACGTGGCTACTTAGTTCAAGGGCAGCATGAAATACATAATGGCACCCTGTCTCAAAAATATTTTTAAAATAAAAATGATGTCATTTTAGTTTTATTTTCAGTCATAGCTAGCCCTCTTCAGGATCCCTACTGAAAAGAAGTGAGATCATTATTTTGTCAAATATTCACTAGGTTGTACTAAACTCTTGGAAAGTTTTCTTCTTGCTTGGTTAAATTTCATCAATCTTAATTGTTTTCTTTTTATGCTCTGCCTTCAGAGTACTTTAGAAGTCTTTAGCTCAGCCTTAGTTAAAATTTGAATTAATGAGGATTCATTGACTTCATTAAAATAAAAACAGAACCCTAACTTTGTAACTTTTTCTCATAACAAAGTGGGAGGACAGACACAATTATCTGTGGTTGCAGGTGAGGTACACTAGTGTCTCTTTTACTTTCTCGGTGCTTAGATAGAATACCCAACACCCACAGTTTAAGGAAGGCGGTTTACTTTGGCTCACAGTTTGTAGAAGTTTCAGTCCATCGTGAGCTAGTTCCAAAACAAGGCGGTATGGCAGAGGAGAAGGAGCTTATGGCTTGGCTGTAGGAAGCAGAGAGAGATCAAAGGGGAGGGAGGTAGACTCTGCCAGGCCACACTCCGAGAGGCCCACCTACTCCAACCAGGCTTCACCTTCCAACATCACATTTAGGTAGAAATTCATCAGAACTAATAGGTGGTACATGTCACACTTCCATGATCCGGTCATCTTCCCAAAGCCCCACCTATGTGTGCATGAGCCTTTTTTTTTTGAGACAGGGTCTCACTATGCAGTTTAGGCTGGCCTTGAACTCATGGTGATCCTCCTGCCTCTGCCTCCTGAGTGCTGAGATTACAGGCATGTGCCACCAGGCTCAGATTCGTGGGGATTTGGGATGACATGCAGATATAAACTAACAGCTGGCTTATTGAGTGCCATAGCTGAGCCTCAGACCAACTCCTTGGGTTCCATATTGCTCCTTTCACTGTGTTGTACTAGAAAATCCATAGCCACTGGGATCCAATCTGAAAAGCTTTTAGTAGAGTATTTTCACTGCTACATTTGTTTGAGTTGATATTAACAAATTTCTGTCATTCATTTATGTACATTTATTGAACATCTCCTTCCTATTGGGCACTATGGTAGCACTCGGGAGGCTGAGACAAGAGAATAGAAGCACATTCAAGGCCAGCCTGGGCTACACAGTGAATTCAAGTCCAGCCTAAACTACGTAGCCACCCCGTCTCAAGAAACAAAAACAGAACAAAAAGCATAATTATTCCTCTATTGTGAGTATTGTTGTCTGTAATAGATAAGAATGGGAAATCCTGAACTGTTTCTTGGTTGCAGATGCCTGATTTTTGGGGGGGATGGTACTTCGGATTGAACCCAGAGCCTTTGCACTGAGCTATAGTCCCACCCCTTTTTATTTTTAATTTTGAGACAGGGTCTCACTAAGTCACTGAGTTGCATGTGCTGGGCTCTAATTTGCTGTCCTCCAGAGTGCTAGAATTGGCTGGCTTCCTGTTTTTAATTATTGTTTTTATTTTCTCATCCATTTAAGAGTTTGGGGTAATACTTATTATTATTTTTTTTAAATACTGACTTAGCAAATATGTAATGTTCCTAGATCTGAAACACATAATCAATGAAGAATGTTTTGTTCTTTAGGATACTAATTTTCCACAACCATTTAACTAGATTGATTTGTATTATGTTGTACAGTTCTGAGTGTTCTTGAACATCAGATCTGACAGTCCATACACATTTATGAAGTGGACTTGAGGTGCCTTTCCCTGGGAAAGGCTAACTTGGTATGGGACTGGGTATGAGGAGATCCACAAGAACACATCACTAAGATACCATTTGTTAAGCACATTGGCTTAGCATTGGGAAGCTTTGACTTGCTTTGTGACTATGGGCAAATGACTTAACTCTACTGAGCATTATAATTTAACACCCCCAAGGATGCTAATGATGATAGGTGGTGATTGCACATTCAGTGTTCTGTTTTTATACCTAGATCTTTGATCCATTCTGATTTTATTTTAGTACAAGGTGAGAGATAAGGGTCTAGATTCAATCTTTTGCATATATGGATAACCTGTTTTCCCATCAGCATATGTTTTTGGCCCCTTTATCAAAGATAAGATGACTGAGAGGTTGTTTCTATATCCCCAGTTTTGTTTCATTGATCAACATGTCTATCTTTTGGCAGTATCATGCTGTATTTATCACTGTAGCTTTGTAATATAATTTGAAACCCTGGTTTGGCTATTCTGGGTCTTGCTGAGTTACCCAGGCTCCCTTACATTTTAAGTTCTTCTGCCTCAGCCTTTGGAGTAGCTCAGATTACAAATGTATTGCCACCATACCTGGCAAAACCTTAAGAAATTTAACCATACTTCCACTATTCAGAGACAGCTACAGTTAATATTTTTGGCCTCTGTTTCCCTGTAACTTTTTTACTTGATATGATATAACATTCAGTGTTGCAAAAAAAATTTTGTATTGGGTTTGTTTTGTGTAACATTTAAACATGTTTAAAGCTGTCATGCAAGCAAAATTTCTCTGCAAGTAAATGGAATCTATGCTTAATAGATTTAAGATAGTGCAATGGAGGGCTGGGGATTTAGCTTAGTGGTTGAGTGCTTTCCTAGCATGACTGAGGTCCTGGATTTGATACCTAGCACCACAAAAATGAACGAATGAATGAATATAAGGTAGCATAAAAGTATAATGTTACATAGTATGATGTATTATATACATGTACTAGTTTATTTAGCCAGTGAATGGGAGCTGGATGGGGGCAGAAATAGACATTAAAATGATAGTGCCCTTGGGAAGATGGGGTGGGCTGGCTTAGGTGCCTCTGTTGGGAGTCTGAACCAGGTAGGCCAAGCCTGCAGGGCATTAGGAATTTGACACCTTCCTTCCTGCCTCAAAGTCCCAGCTCTTGCTGTCTTACCATCCCTGTGTGTTCTATGGGCTCCAGCTTCATTGCACTTGACACAGTGACTTGTCCTCTGGTCTTATGTGCAGTCTCCACATCCTCCCCAGCATCCCCTTCTCCTGTGCACTGTACACACCTTTGTTAGTACCCAATATGTTAGATTACCTTGTTGGTTTACTTGTCTGTATCTCCCTTAAACTGAGACCTTTTATCTGTATCCTAGCAAATAGGATCATTTATACATCTTTGAAAGTGATAAAGGGTAGTTGAGTAAATAAAGTGCTTATAGGGTACCAGAGAAAAGAACCAGTGCAGCTCTTAGGAAGCCAGCTCTCAGGTCTTCTGGACCTTTAAAGTCATTCATGTCATTAGTCCTGTATTTGAGGGACAGATCTCTGAGGACAAACATAGGGACCTAAACACCATTTATTCTCTAAAATTTTAGAACTGCTTTCTGTGTGTTCTAAGTTCCAATCAGCTTACTTGTTTCTCCCCACTCAAACCTTCTGTGTAGTGTGGACATTCTTGGAATTTGCGTCTCATCTCTGTCTACACTTTAGCAGCAGCCTAATGAGCAGCACAGACACGTTCAGTCATGCCAGTGTTCCTGGCAGAAAGCTTCTGTATGTACAGACATGTGCTCAAAGAAATAAGACCTCTGCTGGGATCGTGTGAGCTGTTTATCACCCAAATTATAACTGAGATGAATATTTCTAGGTTCCTGTGTATACCTGGTCAAGGAATTCCTGGAGTTAAATGGACAGAGAAGGCAAATAGTGAATTTCTACAGTTGTTAGAACCTGAGAACTGAACACAAGAATACTGCAAAGAGATTTCCTCCTGAGATTTGAGTTTCTTGGTGGTTCCTGCTGGGATATTGTCTCGCTTGCTTAGTTCCTATAAGGTGGGCTAGGGTAAGAGGAACAAAGGCCAGCTTTAGAAAGGTAGTAGTAAGGATGCTGGGTAGTCATAATCAGGCTGTGTACTCCAAACAGATCATTAAGTATTGTAAATCTGCCTTAGTTCCAAATGGATCATGCTGGTATTATAAATAGAATGTTTTTCAAAAGTAGCTGTGAACTTGTTTGTTTTTGGGGGGTTTTGTTTTATTTTGTTTTGTTTTGTTGAGATAGCGTCTCACTGTATGGCCCAGGCTGGCCTTGAACTCCTGCCTCAGTCTCCTAAGTGCTGAGACTACAGGCTTGTGCCACCATGCCTGGCTTGGAACTTGTTTCTTAAATGATCATCCGTGTCTCTAATGACTAAGTGCTGACTAGTGTAAAATCTCAGCAGACTTGTCTCCCACCCCAATTTATCTGACCTCTTTGCAATCCCTGTGGATTGTAGCCAAGGGCTATACATTCAGAAGGATAGGCCCTGAGATTACTGTTCTTCTCAAACCCTGTGCTGTGCTGGTGTTACTGCTCTTTGCTTTTGGTCAAGTTCGCCCTATTCTAGAGCTGTGTTTCTGAAACTGCTCATCAGAAAATCAAGATAGAAGGAGGAACACATTGACAAAATACAGATTTCAGAACTCAGGAGGCCAAGGTAGGAGGATCATTTGAACCCCAAATTCAAGACCAGTTTGGGCAATATAGACACACACGCACGCACGCGCGCGCGCGGACCAGACACAGAACTAGCCAGAACGTGGTTGCTGTGTGATCATGTCAAAGTGTATAGGCTACTAAGGGCCTCTTTTCCTTTTATTCTTGTCCAGTTCCTGATCCAGTCCGGGCCCTCTATTTTCTGGGCTCCTTGTCCTAGCCCAGAGGGCGTATGAGGCTGTGGCCACATTCTTTTGTTCCACAGATGTTCTGTAGACAGTGGCCAATGGAGGCTACTCATCTCTGCCATGACACCTGCATGTGGGGAGGTTCCTGTGCATGTAGTTGGAGAAGAGGTAAAGAGATGATCCTTCAAGGATATTTGTGTGGCTCTGCTGTTCTGGCAGTTGACCAAGACCAGTCATGCATGCCTGTATCACTGACTAACAAATATTTGAGTGCCAACTAGGATGAGGTTCTAGAGCCCAGGGAAGGAACCACATAGGCAATCTAACAAGAATTAGAATGAGAGTGATGTGATGTAAGTTTAGACATACAAGGCTGTCTCTGCGTGGCTCGCCACAAAGTTGCCACACCTTGCAAACACTAAGCTGACATGTGATTGTCTCCTGATCATTCCTGCCCTAACACCTGCCTTGACCCCAGTTTGTTGTTTATGTTCATGTGTAAGAGTATGGACTGCTCAGAGGCTTGTTGGATCCCAGGGGTATGGAGGGTAATGACCAAGGTAAGTGGTTTATGTGTGGGCCTCTTTAGCACCAGTAGCCCCCTCCAACTGTGGTGTGCCCTCCAGGTCACTGTGTTATCTCAAAGCCACCTCAGTAGCCTTGTAGGAGGCATAATTTTGTCTTGGGTTACTTTTCTCTTGTTGTTGAGACAAAATACCCAACACCCAAAATCAAGGAAGGAAAGGTTTACTTACCTTACAGTTTGTGGAGGTTTCAGTCTACAATCAGCTGGCTCCAAGGCAGGGTGGCAGGGCACAGGGGCATTACTTCAAGGCAGCAGAAGAGAGCAGAAGCAGCGAGAGCAAAAAGGGGAGGGCAGTAAGCCTCTTTTCCCTCCCTATATCATATGAGGGCTATCCTCCCATAGCCGTACCATCTCTATGCTCGCCTCTTGCATAGGCTCAAGATGTAGAACTGCTGAGTCACTTGCCAAGCCTCTAGACTCAAGTTGACACTGTATCAACCATAAAATCCACCCCTTGTCAACTTGGCAACCTGACACATTTCTTGAAACCAGTTTCCAGATACAAAGACATTATTCTTACATTTCACAACTTGAACATTATAACACAGGTTTAATAATCCTTAAGAACCAGTATTAAGTCTATCAACGTTATATTACACTACAGCCATAACATTTTGCCCCTGCCAAGACTCATGCACATCCCTGTATGCAAAAGGCATTTAGTCCATCTGCAAGAGTTGCCAAAGTCCTAACAGCTTCAGCATTGCTGAAAAGTCCACGTCTCCTCCAAGAAGTAAGGCAAACTCTTAGCTGTGAGGCCCTGTACAAATGAAAATTTAAACACTTCCAACATTCAGTGACACAAAATAAACATTACCATTCCAAAAGGTACAAATGAGGATACAAAGCATTGGTACCAAAGCAAGTCCAACATCCAACAGCACAAACATTAAGTCCTATAGTTCCATGTCCAGCATCTGAAGCAATCTGGCACATTGTGAGGTCCAAAGGGCTTGTGTGACTCCACCCCTATGGCACTTCTGGTAGTTACAGCTCCCATGGCTTCTCTCTTACACCTGCTTTGCTCCCTGCTTGCAGCTTTCCTCAGACAATCCACATTCCTGGCCTTTCCAAACTTCTGGGGTCTCCACTGCACTTTTCACTTCACACTCACAGCTTCACACACTGGTCTGTCAGAGGCACACTGTCTGGCCTCCCAGGCCTTCTGAAGTCTAGGTGGAAGCCTTCTTAACCTCAGAACTCTTGCATCCTGTGTGCACCTAAAACCAGTGCCACGTGGATGATGCCAAGGTCTGCTGCCACATAGAGCAGTAGCCAGGCTTTCTTCTCTCTTGACTGTAAGGGTCAGGTGCTTGGATTGCTGAGCACTGTGAACCTGATTCTGAGGAACAGATTCTCGATGCCACTGCCATTCTGGCACATGGTGTAGCCACTGCCATTCTGGAACGTGGTACCCTGTGGCTTTCGCCTCAAAATAAAGTCTTTTGCTTTTATAGGTTTGAGGCTGCAGAGGGTGGAGACTTGTAGCTTCTTGTGATGCCTTCAGGCCATCTTTTATATTGTCCTGTTCCTTTTCATCAGTCAAGATCTCAGCTCTATCCTCTCAGCCCATAGCTTTACTGGAGCTTCCTCTCTGGACAAACTCACAACATTTTAAATCATTCTGCTGGGCTCTTTGCTGTTGATTCTCAACATAAATCTGGCTAAAACCCCTCAACAATAGCCATGCCACAGCCTTAACATTCAACTGCCTTCAGATTTCTTCTGCCAGATTAATTAGTCCACCGCCCTTAATCTCATTCTCAGGCAAATCTCTGGACCCGAGCAGAGTACAGACAAACTTTTTGCCAAGCCATAACACATCATCTCGAGTTTAGTACCCAGTTTGGTCCTTCTTCCCAGCAGAAGCCTCCAGAGCCCAGTCTTTATCAGCAGGATTTCTGTCAGCCTTCTGGTCTTCTGATCTCTGACCAGAATCTCCCATACAGAACAGCCTAAGGTGGTCTAGCTCTACTCTTTCAGGCGACATCTCCAAACTTTTCCAAACACTTCCCACAAGCCATTTCGAAGGATCTTGAACCACATGGTCAGGTATAGTCACAGCAACAACCCCACTCCTGGTACCAAATTCTGTGTTGGTCACTTTTCTCTCATTTTTGAGACAAAATACCCAACACCCAAAATTAAGGAAGGAAAGGTTTACTTACCTTACAGTTTGTGGAGGTTTCAGTCTACAATCAGCTGGCTCCAAGGCAGAGTGGCAGGGCACAGGGGCATTACTTGAAGGCAGCACAAGACCACAGAAGCAGCGAGAGCAAAAAGGGGAGGGCAGTAAGCCTCTTTTCTCACATATTGTGTGAGGGCTGTCTGCCCATGCCCATACCATCTCCGTGTCCTCCTCTTGCACAGGCTTAGGCTGTAGAACTGCTGAGTCACTTAGCCAAGCCTCCAGACTCCTCCAGTTGACACAGTGTACCAACCATAACAGATACCCTCACTTTTTAGATAAGAAAATAAAGCCAGCAAGGAATCGACCAGGCCATATGGCCAACATGGCATTCAACAGTCAATATTTGAATGCAAAGCTTTTTGGGTTGAGTTGGGAACTGGGACAATGTGGGCAACTTTTTTTTTTTTTTTTAAGACAGGATCTCGGGCTGGGGATATAGCTCAGTGGCACAAGTGCCTGCCTGGCAAGCACAAGGTCCTAAGTTTGATTCCCGGTACCAAAAAAGAAAAAAAAGAAGACAGGGTCTCACTGTGTAGTCCAGGCTGTCTTTCAACTACTCTGTGGCTTTGAATTCATAATCTTCCTACCTCAGCCTCTTGAGTACTACAGTTACAGGCCTACACCACACACCTAACTTGAGTAATATTTTTTTTAATGTGCTATTACTGTTTTGTCAGATTTCAAAAGATACACGCATATATATTTCATATATATATATAAAATCTCCGATACTTTTTTAAAAAATGGTTTCCCTAAGTTGCTTAGTTGCCAAAGCTGGACTCTTGTGATCCTCCTGTACTGGGATTATAGGCATGTGTCACCACACTCAGCTAAATAATTCTTTTTTGTTGTAAACTAGGTTGATTTTATTTTCTCAACAGTTTCTCATGTATCAGCTACTACAAAAGCAAAATCCAATTTTTTGTCAGAGATTTTTTTTTTGTCAGAGATTTCATAGATGTCATTTTATGTTTGTCTTATTTGAATCTGGTTCTAGCAAGATCCACACATTGCAAGTGGTTAAGATGTCTCATGTCTTAGCCTTTAACTCTGACCCCTACTGATGGAGAACTTGCGTTACTCAACCTGTAGTTGGAGTTAGCTAATTATATCCTCTGGAATTAATGTATCCATCCTTATTTTCTGTAAATCAGTAATTTTTGTAGCTTGATTAGAGTCTTTGTTTTCAGGCAAAAATGCCTCATTTATGATGCTATTCATTTCCCATTGAATCAGGTCAGGAGGCTGTTGTTAAAATTGATTGGTGAGCTGGATTTTATGGTAGTCCTTTCCTCATCTTTTACATAGTTAATAATTTCAGAAGATAAACTATTTTGGATAGCTGGATGTGGTAGTGCACGCCTGTATTCCCAGCACTCAGGAGGCTAAGGCAGGAGGATTGTTGCCAGTTTGAGACCAGCCTGGGATACTTAGTGAGTTCAAGGCCAGCCTGAACTGTATAGTGAGACTCTGTCTCAAAAAAAAATACATACATGCATATGAATGATAAGGAGACACTAGCTGTAGGGGTACAGTAAAGTAGCAGAGTGCTTGCATAGCATGTATAAGGCCCTAAATTCAATCCCCAGCACCATATATGGGAGTGGGCAGGATGCATGTGGGTCAGGTACTTAGGATTCTTCACCTGGAGCATCTAGAAAAGCAAATTTATCCTTAGGTGAAGAGAGCTGATGGAGAAAAGGAGGAAGCTCCTGATCAGAGAGAAGGTCTTGGAGCTGAGGCACCAAGGCACTGGTTCTGTCAGCAGCCACATGCCCTTCTGGGACATTACGTAAAATGATGTAACTGAGTGAAAAAGTGGCGGTGAGTTGGCTCTTCTCCCTGCTGAAGTCTCTGAGCTGCTACCTTAGAGTTTTTCATGAGCCCAGAGCTGTGACTCTTTTCTGTGAAGACTCAGTGGAGGCTTCTTGGTCTGAGAAAACTGCAGCATATTTGATCTTTATCTCTTTGTACTTTGAAAGCTGAAATCAAGGTGGTCTTCTGGTGCTCCAGTGGTGAGTCCTACACTTATGGAGAGGCTGCTTGTTTTGGAGGCAGAGGGTGAGATGAGTTGGAGTGACCCAGTTATAAGTGCTAGAAAGTGGCAGCTTGGGGGCACCATATAGTCCAATGCCTGTTTTTGGTTTTTTGGTTTTTCGGTTTTATTTTTCTAGTACCGGGAATCAAACTCACAACCTTGTGCTTGCCAGGCAGGCGCTGTGCCGCTGAGCTAAATCCCCAGCCCCCAATGCCTATTTTTACAGGTGAGAGAAATAAGGCCTGCAGAGGCTGCTACTTGCAAGTTGGAGGCTTGGGCAAGGCCAGCAGTAAGACTCCAGTTCTCTAACTGTGGTAGCCAGTCAGCACTTTCTACTTGAAATTTCTGAGATGAGGGTGGCCAGATCAGCCTCCTGACGGATTCTTAATGTTCACTCAAGGTTTGTGGGTATCCCTTTGTGCTGGTCATGTCCTCGTTGTTGTACACCCAGCTGGGTTCTTTGACTTGGAAGTATTAGTCAACAGTGTTTTGTTCTGACAGGGCATGGTGGTGTACACCTGTAATGCCAACATTGTAGCAGGCTAAGGCAGAAAGATCACAAGTTGGAGCCCAGAGCAGGCAACTTAAAATTTTAGTTGAGAAATTAAAATGTAGTTCAGAGCTCAAAGGCTTTGGTCACCAGTGTGGTCTATGGTAGTACAGTGGTTTAAATACAAACGGGGTATCATGAGTCCCAGTCTCAGTTCCATGCTAGTCAGGGTAACTCAGGCTACAGTTTGCTGGAAAGGTATGAACCAGATCAATATTGCCCAGAGCATAGCATGAGTGTGCCAGATGACTTGATACACAGATAAATAACATTTTCCTCTTTACATTTATACCTATCTTTACAATAAATAATACTGGTTTTTCATTTACAGCAGTGGCATAGCTTTCTCTTTTAGTGTATTGAGGCTAAAATGATGATAAATTCAGACAAGATGGGTAGTATTCCAGCACGGCAGAAGGAGGAGTGAAAAAGATTGTAATGCAGAAAATCACCATCTGTGTCTTCCTGTCCTCCTAACCTTTCGTAGTTATATTCTGAAATATGTCAATCACAAGCTTGAGTAGATTTCCCTGTCTTGGCCAATTTAGAGGCTGTCCAAAGTTAGAGAGCATCCTGAAAGTTCAATTTAATTGAGCACGTATTTAACATCTTGTTGGGTATCACAGAATAAAGATAATGATAGCTCCCATGGAGAACCATCTGGAGGCTGGTTAGGATTTGCAGTTTATTTGTGAAGTATATTCTGGGTCACATTCATTCCAGTTTCACAGGTCCCACCCCACAACTGTTGTTCTCAGTATCCCTCTGGAAAGTCTGCTCAGTAATTTGGTCATTATCAGCTTCTGTTACTGAGAGAGGATGGGGATGTTGGCATGAAAGCCAAGGGAAGTGACCACAGAAGTGGGCAATTGAGGGCTTTCTGCCTTTCAGGATTTTCCTGGAGAGAATCTTCATTCAGAGATTTGCTGATAGCCAAGGATGGCAAGCCAGGGGCCTTCGGCCTCTGCATCCCCCGAGAACTCCAGTGCAGGGGGACCCAGTGGGAGCAGCAATGGCAGTGGTGAGAGCGGAGGCCAGGACAGCACCTTCGAGTGCAACATATGCCTGGATACAGCCAAGGACGCCGTCATCAGCCTGTGTGGCCACCTCTTCTGGTCAGTATCCCTGCTGCCATCCCAGAGTTCATGCCACAAAGTTTGGAAAGCCCATCGCCCTGGGCAGCTTAAGAATAGAAGGCCTCTCACCCCCTTCGGGTCCTGATATACTTAGGCCAAAGGGGCAGAAGACCTAGGTTCCCACCCCAACTGTGCCACTAAGCTGGGTGACCTTGGGCAAATACTGTCTCCACACTGGACTGCTTCTCCCCAGTTCTTCAGTGATAATACCACTTAGTGATAGTAATACCTGCCACATGATGTGCTGAACCTAGAAGCAGTGGCAGTATAGCGTAGTGGTTATACCAGTGACTTGTGAAACCATATTTCCTCCCCACAATTCTTGACTCTGCCACTTCCCTATTAGCTGACCTTGGACAAGGTGCTTATTCACACTGCCTCATTTTACTGGGTTGTTTGTGAGTAATGAATGACCCAAAATATATAAAAGGCTTAGAAGAGTACATAACATGCAGCATGTACTATGTGTTAGCTAACCATAGTTATCACTATTTTATGTGTATGTGTGTATATCAAAATGAAGGGGCAGGATCTTTGTCCATTTCAGCCCTAATGACTACAGAAGCCCCTGTTGGCTCTGAGAATCTGGGAGAATGTTGAGTTTTGCTTTTTTTCTCTTGAAATTTTTGGACTGAATCTTGAAAAAGGAACGGAACCTTGATTGAAATTAGAGTATATGAATGGCAGGTAAGACAAAGGGTCCATTCCATCCTAAGGCAGGCAATTTCTAGGGACAGGCATGTGCACTTTTGGGTTCCTCTGAGACCCTGAGGCTACTGTATACCTCTTAAGCCCCTTAGATAGGAGGCTGGACATGTTAGGAAAGAAGAATAGTTGTAGAGGGCTGGACCAGATTATCAAAACCTGATTTGACTGAGAGGACATAGAGCTAATGAATATTTTTGAGTAGGAAAACAGTATGAAATGAGAATCATTTAAGCAATATTTAGAGGAGTTTAAGTTCACACCAGTATAAAAGATAAACTTATTGGTAATTAACGGAATTGTGCAGAGATTTTGTTGTCCTCAGAGTCCTTCCCTAATCTTCTTTGTGAAACTGTTGTAATCAGCTGTATCAAATTGGAAATACTTAAGAATATCATAGAACCAAATGTTTTTCTTTTTTTTTTGCCGTGGGGGTGGGTGACCGGGAATTGAACTCAGGACCTTACGCTTGCCAGGCAGGCAGGCACTCTACCACTAAGCTATATCCCCAGCCCATAAAACCAAGTCTTAATGTGTGACAGAATTAAGAATTAAGAAGCTGGGGCTGGGGGTTTAGCTCAGTGGCAAAGCACCTGCCTGGCAAGTGCAAGGTCGTGAGTTCGGTTCCCGGTACTGGAGAAAAACCAAAAAAAAAAAAAAAAAAAAGAATTAAGAAGCAGAGAACCATGGGAAGGAACATGGATTTTAAAATGATACAGCTGCTTCCAGACTAGGTGGTGTGTCTTTAGGCAAATCTGCTAGCTTCTCTATACAGTACTTTAGTTCCTCATCTGTAAAGTGGAGATAATTAAACCCCTTGGTAGGTTAATACAACCATCCAATGACATTAATAAATGAAAAGGTATTCAGCCACATCCTGTCACACAGTAGGTGCTTAATAAATGGGAGGAATCCCCATCATTGTTCTAATCCTAAGCATTCCTCTGAGGGTCATTCATTCACTTCCACTTCTCGCTCAGAGCCTTTGAGGAAGTTGCCAAGAAAGATCTGCTGTGATTTGGATTATGTTCCGTTCAGGTTAGAACAGCCTTGAAAGGTTAGTGTTGGAGTCAGATGTGAGGGATTTGTTCTGTCCAGAAAACCTGGATATCTGGTTTGTGAAACTGAACTGGTTTAGGAATTGGAAAAGAGCTATCCTGAGTGCATGGTTTACTCGGCTAGAAAAAAACAAATGTGTGAGGGACCAAAACTATATCTGCAGTTTTTCTACCACCCTAGTGAATAGTGGGTGTGCAGTAGATATTTGAGTGAATTAAGTAATGAGAGAGAAAAAATACTAAAAATCTGAATCTTTTCCTTCAATTCTGTAAATGCCATTTTTTGCTTGCAGTGCTAGGTGTTGAAGGGGCAGTAAACTAGAAGTCTGGAGACTGTCTTTAGTTCTGGTACAAGTCGCTGCATGTTTCTGAGCTTTGATTTCCTCCTTTGAAAAATGAAACATTGGACAGCAACTCCCTAAACTGTGCTTGCCCTTTCTGTCAGGTAGCTTCCCCATTCTTTTCATTACTTAGCAGTGTTTTTAGGGAAGGCCTGACCTTTGAACCTACTTCCTGCTAGCAGAGCTGTCAAAGCGGAGGACAGCTTGAAGACTGTCCAGCTGGATCTGGGCTACCTAGGAGTCCACACATCCCTTGTGAGCCTGAGGAGGCTATGAACCCACTGAAACTGGGCACTAAAATAATATGTATGTACATGTATGCTTGCATGTACTGCATTAGAATGCCTGTGAATTTTTCTACAGAAGATACTTAGCTTTTGGAGTTTTTCAGAGGCTGTAATAACTGAAGGCTATCTGGATGGTCTGGGCCTTAGTGGTCTGCATGTGCAATGGGATCCCAGAGGTGGAGACTGGGGTCTTGTCTCCGCTCTCTTGGTTTTCCAATGACGTCTCATTTCTGATCCCATTAACCCCTCAATGGGAATGTGATGCCGTGATTTTCCCTGATTTTTGCATTCTGGCACTCCCACCCTATTCATCAAATGTTTCTGCTAATGAAAGCCTTTTTCTTCTTTTCCCCCTTCTCCTTGATGACTGGTTGCCCTGGGGACTCTGGCAGTTGGCCGTGTTTACATCAGGTAAGGTGCATTCCATTTTTCTCTGTCTTTCATCAGCTATGGTTGCACAAGATAGCCCTAGTCTCAGGAGACTCCTGTCAGAGGCTGCAATCTCCCCTGTTTCTGGACTCATTTGCTTGCTTACCCCCCAACCCTTTTATACACGTACCTGCTAACAGACACTTAATGAAATAAGGGGTCATTAGTATCTAAGATTATCCTAACTCTGCCACCTTGGTAGGCCACCACCACACTGGGTCTCAATTCTTCATTTTAAGTCAGGTCCAATTTGATAAAATATTAGGTCCTTTTTATTTTTGAGAAATACCTCCTCTCATATCAACCATCCTCCTATTAAAGTTTTTGAAAATGATGATGGGGACAGCTTTTGTGAGGAAGAATAGTCTGTTTTCCCAGCTTTATTTATTTATTTATTTATTTATTTATTTTTTGGTTTTTCTCCGGTACCAGGAACCGAACTCACGACCTTGCGCTTGCCAGGCAGACGCTTTGCCGCGGAGCTAAATCCCCGGCCCCCTGTTTTCCCAGCTTTAGCTTATTATGAAAGCCAGGTACATTTACAAGACCTAAACACCTACATGGTGAGATGGAACTGGGCCTGGTAGTCACAGTTACGTATAAATTATCACTACTGCCCTGCCTCTTTCCATGGTTGTCTGCAGTAGAGTACCACAGTCACAGGTGGCCATACTGAGGTGGTTTGGGAATGTGAGGGGAAGACAAGTTTCAGATATGTAAAGCCTCAGAATCTGGATGGGAGAAAGAAGGGGGAGATAGGGCTGAGAAGTCTGACCCTAGTGGTACCCAGTAGAACATGTTGGTTGTGAGTTTATTAGGGAAAACATATAATGTAGGTTTTGGAGATAGTGACAGTCAAATGAAGAAAGTAGGATATTAATCATTAAGTGGCGTTGTCTCTGGAGCCCTGGAGCCCTAGAGCCCTAGAGTCACATTTATATAATAAACCTCATGTCATTGGGTCTAAAGGTGCAAATTATGTTCTAAAATGTTGAGGGCTTGGGGATACAGCCCAGTGGTACAGTACATAAAGACCCTGAGTTTTCTCTCTAGCACCAAAAATAAAAGTTGAGAAAATATACATAAGAAATTATCTACTATCTATAAAGACAATATAGGTATAGCATGTTTTAACATTTTTGTTTGTTTTTTGAGACAAGGTATTGCTTTATAGTTCAGGCTGGCCTCTAACTTACGGTGATTCTCCTGTCTCAGCCTCTGGAATGTTTGTTTTTAAGAAAGCTAAGTGTAGTGGTGCATACCTTTTAATCCTAATGCTTGGGAGGCTGAGGCAGGGAATCTCAAATTTGAGGCCAACCTAGGATACATAGCAAGTACAAGCCTACCCTGGACAATATAGGGGAATGGTAGCAAACTTAAGGCACATGCGCTGCAGCAGGCTACTTATATCATTGAAAGCTCTCAAAGGTTCGCCATCTCTGACATAGGGTGATCCTGTCTCAAAAAACCAAAGAAGTTAAACAAAATGTGTTTTGTTTTTTTTTTTTTACAAAACGTTTTTAATGTATCCAATGAAAAGGTCTGGGAACCCAAAACAGGATTTTAGCATTTTTGGTACTGAAAGAAATAGGTGAATGCAGAAATCAGTGAGAGTTTGTGAAAACACATAATCAAATTTATATAATGATCTTTAAAAATTCTCCCCTTTTTGATTTTTTTTTTTGTTGTTGTTGTTTTTTGAGACAGGGTCTCACAATGTAGTTCAGACTGGCCTTGAGCTCAATACCTAGCCTAGGCTGGCCTGTGGTAATCCTGCCTCAACCTCCCAAGTATTGGGATTATAGCCATGTGCCACCACCCCAGCTAAAAGTTCTCCCTTAATACATAGTAAATCACAAGCAGATGGTCAACTTATGCCCAGATGCTGATTTCTGGGGTACACAGTTCTTGAGGAAATGCTATAAAAATCTGAAATCATAGAAAGAAAAATAGTGTTTACATATGGATACAACTATTTGATCCTTTGGGAAAGGTGGAGGGTTGTTTGTTTTTGTGGTACTGGGGATTGAACTCCAAGCTTTTGGACTAAGGTATATCCCTAGCCCTTTTAATTTTTTATTTTGAGACAAGATCTAACTAAATTGCCCAGGCTGGCTGGGTATGGTGGCGCACGCCTGTAATCCCAGCACTAGGGAGGCTGAGGCAGGAGGACTGTTGCAAGTTCGAGACCAACCTGGGCTACAAAGTGAGCTCAAGACTAGCCTGAACGGCATAGTGAGACCTGTCTCAAAAAGACAAAAGAAAATTAAAAATTAAAAATAAAAATAAATAAGTAAATAAATAAATTGCCCAGGCTGGGCTCAAATTTTCCATCCTCCTGCCTCAGCCTCTCAGCGAGTTGGAACTAAAGCCATGTGTCACAATGCCATGTAAAGGTGGAGATTTAAACTTTGTCATACTTATATCAGTAGCCTCACGAACCTAAGATTAGACCCTTGGGCAGCTTCAGGCTTAAGCTCCTTCCTGCGGTAAGGTTGGTGGCCCCTAATGAAACAAAACATGAAGAAGCCTGTTTTAAGAGCCAGGCATGGTGGTGCACATCTGTAATTTTAGCACTCTAGAGGCTGAGGCAGGACGATTACTGAGAGTTCAAGGCCAGCCTGAATTACAGAGTGAGACTCTCTCAAAAAAAAAAAAAAAGAAAAGAAAAGAAAACAGTTTAAATATGACAGTATTGGGCTGGGGATGTGGCTCAGTGGTAGAGCTCTTGGCTTGCATGCACAAGGCTCTGGGTTTGATATTCAGCACCACACACAAAAAAAGCAAAAGCCAGAAATTGCTACACAATGGTACAAGAAAATAAAAACAATTAAATATGATAGTATTTAAAGCCAATTTTGATTTCACCACTAGTAAATATGTGTTGAGTGCTAGGAGCAGGAATTGGAATCAGGTTTCTTGAGGTGCTCCCTGCTTGTGCTGGTGTTTGGAGGTTTCTGTCCCATATTCTTCTGCTATTACTCTGGTGGATCCCTGGCCATTTCTCTGTTTTTCTTTCCTGCTTGTAGTGGTTGGAGACCAGACCTAACAGACAGGTGTGTCCAGTTTGCAAAGCCGGCATTAGCCGAGACAAGGTGATCCCACTGTACGGCAGAGGCAGCACTGGGCAGCAGGACCCCAGGTGAGGACTTGCATATCATACCCACTTTTCCCCTTGGATATGAATTCACTTCCTTTCATCACTCCCTGATCCCACCTTTCACTTGGTGCTTGTTGATTACTCGGTTCTAAAGCAGTCTTACCCAAGTGGGAGTCAACTGGGAAAGGCAGGTAGGAAGAGGAGGGAATCCCAAGTTGCCACTTGCTGGGCTATAACAGAGTATCCATTGTGTGTCGTCTTCCAGCAGATAGGCTGTGTGCTTGTCCTCGAGAACCAGCAGTACACAAGACATCATAATCACAAGTGTGCGAAGTGCTGTGAAAGAGCACTTTTTTACAGCCTGGGGAGCAGGCTGTGTAGCAGGAGCGTCTCCAAGGAGTGAGGCTGCTCCAACAGTAATGTATAAAGTATGGGTGAACAGGGAATAAGGAGACTGGGTGGCTTTGTGGACTGAGTGGCTTTGAAATTTCTAGAAAGGAAGATGTTGGTAGGTCTAGCATTTTACAGGTACATATACTGAGAGCTGTTCATAGTCTGGCACCCACAACTTCTCCAAAGATACGTCTTCCCTTCTCCCACCCCACCCCACACGCCCTGTACCTGAGATAGAATGGACTTTCATGCTGGGCATGGTGGTACATGCCTATAATCCCAGCACTCAGGAGGCTGAGGCTGGAGGATCACTTCAACTTCAGAGCCACCCTGAGCCACATAGCGAGTTCAAAGCTACTCTGAACTATGTAGCAAGACCTTGTTTCTAAAAAAAAAAAAAGTGAACTTTTATTAAATGAACTTGCCCTCTTACTTTATCGGCCTTTGTATTTGGTCTCTGCCTCTTCTCCCCTCCCTAGTCCTCTGAAATCACCATCTACTGCCTATCTCCTCCTAATTTAAATCCATCTTCCATGAGCAGCCGTAAAGTCACCACCATTTTGTTAATCTTTTCCACACTGCTTTGTGACTGTTCATATGCCTGCTTGAAATCATTACCTCAAGAGTGGGGTCTGTCACCGATCTCACCATTGGTAGCGTCCTGCCTAGCGCACGATTTGTAATAATCCCTCAGCCTCACATTTGTGGGATGAATTGATTAGAGGGGAAGAGACCCAGGGTAAAAAGAGTAGCTTGGAGTAGTTGTCCAAGAGTAATGAGAGGTAAAGCTAAAGTTAATAGGGACAGATCAAAAGGCACCCTGATTTCAACCCCCTCAGCTGGCAATCCATCCCGTTTCAGTTTAGACTTGAGATTTCTGACATCCATAAGCCCAATATCATACAGCACAGGGAGAGCAACGGGCCATCGTTTATAACCAGTCTGGGCCAGTGTTGCTGTGTGGAGTAGGCTGTAATACAACCTGATGAACATCTCTCATGACAAGCTGATATTTCTCTCTGGTCCTCTATACAGTGGGAGGAAAGCAACTGCAGGTAGGATGAAGAGTTAGTATTTGGTTTAATTCAGCCTGAGTTCATATACTGGGCAGGAAAAGGGGCCCTGACCCTCTTAGTAACAAGTACCCAGTTTTCACAGGAGCAACTCAAGACATTTTGCAATGGACTGACTACACCATGTCTTTTCAGGGAGAAGACCCCTCCTCGTCCTCAAGGCCAGAGACCAGAACCAGAAAATAGAGGGGTGAGAAACATTCTAGGAGAAGCTTCTAGAAATTAGTCTATGGCATTAGAAGTTTTCCTGTAATCCTATCATTTTTCTCTTTTTTTTTATTAATTAAGTTTGTTGGTACATTTTAGGTATACTTAGTGATCACATTCATCATAGGGAATTTGTACCCATTTTTCTCATTGATTATAGAAATAGAGAAATACTTGCAAAATACAGAAAGGAAAAATTGGCAGAATGGAATCATTTATACCCACACTTTTCAGAGATTACCACTGGAAGCATTTTGATCTATTTTCTCTTCCATTTTTCTGGGGTTTTTTCTTTTTTCTTTCTTTTTACTTTACAAAATAAAAAGAATTATCTGGCTTATGCCTATATTTTTATATCTTACAGATATACTGACTTTATTGATTTATTTATGTGTTTATTGACATGTGGTTACATTTTTTTTCTTTAATATGTGCCTATTTTGTAACTCTTAAAATTTCACTTATTCTACAAATAGTAAGCATCATATTCTAGGCAGTGGTGATTTACCAGTGAACAAAGTAAAAATTCTTGCCTCTTAGAGTTTATACGTTTGAAGAGAGTTTCAACACAGTTTGAGATTTTATTGAAGATCTTTTGTCAATAATATTTTATTTAATGGCTGTTTAGTGTTCAGTTGTATAGCCTCACATAATTTATTTAATTTATTTAATTCTCTGGTAGACATTTAACTATTTCCTTTCTCTTTTTTTTTTTTCTTTTTTTGTCTTTTTGAGACAGGGTTTCACTATGTAGTTCAAGCTGGCCTAGAGTGCGCAGTGACCCTCCTGCCTCCAGGGTGCTGGGATGATACGAATGTATCACCACACCCATCCTTTTGTATTTGTTTTATTTTTTGAGACAGGGTCTCTATATGTGTTCCAGGCTGGCCTTGCACTTGCTGTGTAGCCCAGGCTGTTCTCAAATTCAGATGCTCCTCTGCTTCAGCCTCCTAAGAACAGGGATTACAGGCGAGGGTTTTTTGTATTTTAAAAGTACCTTGATGAGCTTAAAAGTTTTGAGCAGATTCACCATTATTTTATGACAAATTCTCACAATTATTGGCTCAAAAATTTGTGTATTTAAATTGGATATTAATCTTTAAAAACCAATTTCTTTTTTTTTCTTTTTTTTTCTTTTTTGGTACCAGAATCAAACTCAGGACCTTGTGCTTGCCAGGCAGGCACTTGTGCCACTAAGCTATATCCCTGGCCCAAAAAGCAGTTTCTTACAAAAGAAAAAACAAAAAACAATTTTTTAGTTGGGTGTGGTAATTCACACACATGCATGCACGCATGCCTGAAATCCTAATGCTTGGGAAGCTGAGGCAGAAGGATTGTAAGTTAGAGACCCGCCTGAACTACCATATCAAGACTTTGTCTCAAAACAAATCAAACAGTGCTTAACCTGGCATGGTGGTGCACAACTGTAATTCAGCATTCTGGGAGCCTTGGGGCATCACAAATTTGAGCCCAACCTGGGTCATAGCCACTTAACAAGATCTGTCTCAAAATTTTAAAAAAAGGCAAGGGATGTAGCTCAGTGCAAAGGGCTTGGGGTTTAAATCACAGTACCACATGCACACCTGTAATCCCAGCACTCAAGGCTGAGGCAGGAGGATCGTGATGAGTTCAAGGCCAGCCTGAATTGCATAGTGAAACCCTGTCTCAAAAAGACCTAAAGAAGAAAAAAAGCCACACACATAAAAAAAGTAAATTCAAGACAAGCCAGGAATACATTGCAAGGCCCTATCTCAAAGAGGAAAATACCACAGTAATTTCCTGTTAAAATATTGAAGAAATTTTAAAATATCTACCCAAACTGCTAGAATCCCAGAACAGTTATTATTTCTCTTTGTTCTGTTCATCTCCATGTCATATGTTTGTTTTTAGTTTTGGGGGGTTTATGTTTTATTTTGGTGATACCAAAGTTTGAAAGCAAGGCATTTGCACTGAATTATATCCCCAGCCTCTTTTTTATTTTTTATTTTAAGACAGGGTCTTGCTTAATTTTATGGGAAGTTGTTGGGTTGGACTTGAACTTGTGATCATCTTGCCTCAGCCTTCCAAAGTACCTGGATTACAGGCTGTATATGCGTGTTTTTACATTGCCATAACCATCCTATTTGTTGCTTTCAAATTTAATTTTAGCAGTATTTTCCATAATATTCTGAAATGTCCCTTTTATTATTTTAAAAGGCTGCCATTTATTCCATTGAAATTGGATGCATTATAATTTAGATTTTCCTCATTGAAGGACTTTTTTTTAAATAGGGTCCTGCTATGTAGTTCAGGCTGGTCTTAAACTTGCTATATAAGCTGAGCGTGCATGCCTGTAATCCCAGCATTTAGGAGGCTGAGGCAGGAGGATTGCAAGTTCGAGATCAGCCTAGGCTACAAAGAGAGCTGAAGGCCAGCCCAAACTGCATAGCAAGACCCTGTCTCAAAAAGACAAAAAAAGAAGAAAAAACAACTCACTATATAGTCCAAGGTGAGCTTTGCACAGGGGCAGTGTCATAGCCAATGAGGTTTATTTGAGGCACAATTATTGCAAATTGAAACTGTAATAGTCCAGGCTATCCTTCTGCCTCAACCTCCTGATTATTGGGATTACAGGTGTGACCCACCACACCCATATGAAGGGTGTTAGTTGCCTTCATATTTTGCTGTTTAAATAATACTATAGTTGGAGCTGGGGATTTAGCTCAGCGGCACAGCGCCTGCCTGGCCAGCGCAAGGTTGTGAGTTTGATTCCCGGTCCTGGATAAATAATACTATAGTGACAGTCTTTGCATACATTTTTTTATTTGAATTATGCTACTTCCTTAGAATTCCCAGCAATAGGATTATTAAATCAGGGATCTTGATAGAAATTGAGGGCCTCTTCTCCAAATTGCCCTTAATAATATTAGTGTTGGACACTTGTTTAATGGTTATTATATGTAAAGAACTCTTTTAAGAGCCTTATATGCATCTTATTTAAGCCTCACATTAACTCATTTAACAGAAAAGGAAACTAAACCCCAGATAGGGGAGGTGTACAGTTTCCATACACGGTGCTGAAATCTAGATCTGGCTAACATTGATGTCTTTGCTCTTGACCACCAAGCAACAATACTTGAACTTATCCAGTGCTGGTTTGGCTTAGCGCACTACCAGCTTACAGCAGTCGGTGGCCCCAGGAAGCCAAAAGCCCTGGTCTTAATGCCTATGGGGCTCACGTCTAGTTTTCATAAGGCCCTGCAGCCAGTGGTGGTGCTTTTTGCATACTCTGCTCCAGAAACATAAATCCACCAAATGTGAGGACCTGCGGGATTCTGTTGATGTTGCTAGAAAGGAAGCAGGAAGGTCAGTCTTAGGATGGAACTGAATGAAACTCTAGGTCCTGATGAAACAATTGCATCTTCCCCAATCAGGGAGCGTCAGTCCCAAGAGCCCTCAGACTCAACCATGCTGGATCTGAGTGGGAGTCATTTCTGCACCAAGGACGTGAGACTGTTTTTCTTCCCATAGGTTTCCCTTCTTACTAAATTGTCTATTAAGCTTCATAAGTGGTGTGCCCAGCAAGAAGTTTGGAGCCAGATGCTAGGCTGCTCAGTGTGGGACAGGGAGTGGGCACTTATTAAAGATTCATCAATGTCAGCTCTTTGTGGAGAGCAGTTGACTGAATATTTTTTCTTGTTTTTATTATTTCTTTTGTTATTTGCTCCAAAGATCTTATCAGGGGTACAGAGGAAGAGAAAAAAAATTTGTAAGATGTGCATAGCAATAAAAGCATGGAGCCAGATGTGGTGGCACATACCTGTAATTCTAGCACTCTGGAGGCTGAGGAAGGAGGATTGCAAGTTCAGGGCCAGCCTGGGCCACAAAATGAGACATTGTCTCAAAAAACAAAAAGAGCATGAGTTTCCAGATCAGATTGACCTGCTTATTTATTTTTCAATAGTACTGGGGATAGTAGATGCAGGGCCTTCACACTAAGCTACGTCCCTTCCCCTTTTTAAAAAAAACTTTCCCCTGAGACAGGATCTTGCTAAATAGCTGAGTTGTCCAGTCTGACCTTGAACTTGCAGTCCTTCTGCCTCAGCTCCCCAAAGTACTGAGATTACAGCATGTGCCACTTGCTGCTTGATCTGGTTTTAGTTTGAAACATTACACCTTGTTCAAGTTATTTCACCCCTCCAATTTTGAGTGGTAATGTATAATATATAGATGATAGTAATGCAAGAATTAAACATGGTCTCCTTAGCCAAGTGTTTAGCACTATGCCTAACCCCAGAATTTGCACTTAGTAAAAAGGCAATTACTTATTTATAATATTGTTGTTCTTACTGATTCTTTTTATGTGAAAAATGATGTGGTGAAACATGAGCAAGAAAAAAACTAAGGATGAGCCAGGCATGGTAGTGCATGCCTATAATCTCAGCACTTGGGAGGCTGAGGCAGGAGGATCCCTGTGAGTTTGAGGCCAGCCTGGACTACAAAGTGAGTCCAAGGCCAGGCTGAACTGCACAGTGAGACCCGTTCTCAAAAAGACAAAAAAAAAAAAAGAAAGAAAGAAAGAAAAACCCTGAGGATGATACACTGAACTGCTGACTGTGATTGTTTGGGAGTTCTGGCTGTGAGATCAAGAGGGTGAATAGGGAAACTTCTGGCTTTATTTCTTGGTTATTCTTATAATATGTGAATTTCTTGTAAGAGGCATATGCTATTTTTGTAATAAAAAATTATAGTGTTTTATATTTTTTAAACTATGTAACAAAGCTGGGTGTGGTGGTGAATGCCTGTAATCCCAGCACTCAAGAGGCTGAGGCAGGGACCAGGGATATAGCTCAGTGGCACTGTGCCTGCCTGACAAGCGTGAGGTTGTGAGTTCAATTCCTGGTACCAAAAAAAAAACAAGAGGCTGAGGCAGAAGGATTACAATTAGTTTGAGACCTGCCTAGGCTACATAGTGAGTTCAAAGCTAGCCTGAACAACATACCAAGACCTTGCCTCAAAAAAATAAAATAAAATTCTGTGTAACAACAGTGAAAAAGATAGTTCAAAAATGTTTATCCATGTCTTGTCCCCAGACTTGGGTTTTTTGTTTATTTTGGTTTGCTTTTGATTATTTGTTTGGGTTTGTTTTTGTTTTTGTTTTTTAGGGTTCTAGAAATCGAACTTAGGACCTTGTGATTGCCAGGCAGGCGCTGTGCCACTGAGTTATATCCCTGGCTTATTTGGGTTTTTTTTAGGGGTGTTGTGTGGTTGGCTGGTTGGTTGGTTGTGTGTTTTTTTTTTTAAGATAGAGTCCTGCTGTGTAGTTCAGGCTGGCCTCAGGCTTGCAGCAGTCCTCCTACCTTAGCCTCAATAATGGGATTTTAGATGGGTGCCACCACATCTGGCTGCAGTTGTCATAGACTTGTGACGAGGGTGTTTAAATGGTTTTGTCTGGTAGCCTGATCACAAGAGTTTCTCTGTTTTATTATATTAAGTCAGCATGATGGTCTTTGGAGAGCGTGTTATCAAGATTATGATCATGACTTCCATTGTTGGCCAGTTAGAGTTCCACCTTTTTTGCTATTGTGGATAATGTGTAATTTATTTTGATACTCTGTTGTAATTAGGCATGGGAGTCATTGCTAGTTGTATGTTATAAAAGCAGCTAGGAAATTTTACTGACTAATGTGAGAATAAAACCTCAAGCCTTAAAACCCTGACTTTCATTAGCAGTATTTCACTGGTGGTCAGTGGTGGTCCTCTTTTTCCTCTATTCACAGCTCCTTAACTCTGAGCTAAGGCTAGAAGGGCAGAGGGTCCATTAGAGGTTCTCTGCTCTGGGGCCTAGATGGGAGGAAAAGCTGACCTCTAGACCTTGGAAACAGGTGGGAAAGGATAGGAAGGAGAGGTGGGTACCATATATGACACGTGAGATGTATCATGTTAAATTGGGCGTGCTGACACACCTGTAATCTTAGTTACTTAGTGGCCTGAGGCAGGAGGATCACAAATTTGAGCCCAGTATGGTCTACTTAGGAAGACCCTGTGTTTAAAAGGGCTGAGGGTGTAGCCCAGTGGTGCAGTGCACACACACAAAAAGTGTCAGGTTTGACAGGTGTAGGGAAAACTTGCTTATTTTTTCTCTAATTTGCATTTCTTTTACACAGGGATTTCAAGGATTTGGATTTGGAGATGGTGGCTTCCAGATGTCTTTTGGAATTGGGGCATTTCCCTTTGGCATATTTGCCACAGCGTTTAACATAAATGATGGGCGGCCTCCTCCAGGTAAGCCCTGTTTCCTTGAGAAATCAAGAAGATTTCAAGTTATAGATAATTGTTATTACATGGATAATCGACCTTTTCAAAATACCTTTCGTTTGTTTGTATTTTTTGAAACAGGGTCTTGCTATGCAGTTCAGGCTGGCCTTAAACTCACTATATAGCCTGGGCTGGCCTTCAGTTCCTGCCTCAGCCTCCCTGTGAGGATTACAGGCATGTGCCACCATGCCTGGCTAAAATGGCTTAAACTCTTCTCAGATTACTGGTACTCCTGCCGATGATAATTGAGCGCTTATAAAGTCTTAGGCATGTGTTGCATGTTTTCCATTCCACACTAAAGGACTCATCGCAGCCACCCTGTAGATACATGTGCATTTGGCTGTTTTACAGATTAGAAAATGTTTGGTAATTTATCAGAGTGTTCTGTATCCATTTAAAAAAAAAAAAACTATAAATGATACTGTCTGAGGAAAAACCTAGTTCTGTGCCTATGCATAGAACCCCCCAGTTTGACTATTTGGGGGTAGGGAGTGGGGAGGTGACCCACAAAGAGGCAGGGTCTCTCCATTCTCTGGGATCTGTTGAGCTTGCATTAGGACACAACATGAGTTGATCAAGCCTCAATTGCTTGGGAACCATGCTTATATCTGCCACCTGTGGCTGCATTGCTCTCTCCAGCTGTTCGACAATGCCAGCTACATTCAGAGTAGAGCAGGGTAACAAGGTGTGTGCCCTGAACTCTTACCGCTCTCTCACCCCTGTGCCAAAGTCTGTATTACAGAGCCTGTGGAGATGCCCTGGTTAGTTCAACTCTGCTTGCACTCATTGGAGCCTCGTGTGCACTGGGATTGGTGCAGGTTACGGAAGTGACCAGGGTGTGAGTCTGGTCAGAAGCTTATGCTGTAGAGATAGTAATCTGCTTAGAGGTCATCTCATTTGTTCTATGCCCCACCCTGGCTCTTGGCATGTCATAGGCAATTATTACATGATTGCCTTCCTGCGTGAATTCGTCAGAGGACCCAGCAGGGACTGCAGTATAGCACCAAGAGATATTGGGAGCACCCTCCCTCACCCGCACATAATTCACCTGAAAAATTTCTCCTATGTTCAGATGTTGCTTTCTCAGAGGAGACTGCAAAAGGCAGGATGCACTCCACCCTAAAGGAAGGACAGATCCGTGCAGAGGTAACAGGAACCTCTCTGGTGGCTTGCTTCCTTTTAGCCAGGTCCCCATCTAGCCTGGATTTCCCATTTAGTCCCATAGCCAAGCTAGACTCTGGGTCTTGCATTTTTTCCCCTACACATAGTTTTCCTTTGTAGTGTTTGGTACAGTACATCCTGGATGTAGATTCTCTTATCCTCTTTCCCTCAAACTCAGGACAGGGAGCTGTAAATGGTAACTCTTCTCAGTGCGGAGACTAGTGGAGACTATGTTCTACCTCTTCCTTGCTGTAAGATGTCTGGGCCCTCATTTTCTTCTGGAAGGAGAAAGGAAGGCATGAGGCCCTCTGCATCTCTGTCACTGCCTCAGGAACCTGGGCACCTCAGCAGATCACATACATACTGCTGCATACTCAGAATTAGAATAGTATCTACCAATTAGTAATGTATACAAAACAGCACAGAGAAGATACGTAACCAACAATACCTTTTATTTTACTTCCTACTAATCAGCTGATCTCTGCATATGCCGGGCAAGTCCTTTCAGGATAAATTTGAGGCCTTTTCCTTGTTGTTACACAGTTCCACATATTTTTGTTTTGCCTCTGTTATTTGAGTTTTGGAAATCTTTTTAGTGTACACATTTAAAAATGAAGATTGATACTCACAACTTCTCTTCACAGCTGCAGCCTTCTGACATTTTCTCCCTCCTGTCTCTTCAGCTGTCCCTGGGACACCGCAGTATGCAGATGAGCAGTTCCTGTCACGCCTCTTCCTGTTTGTGGCACTCGTGATCATGTTCTGGCTCCTCATTGCCTAATGCTGGGCTTCTGCCTGCATCTACAGTAGGGTCTCTGGACTGGTGATGTGCAACCCTCAAGCCTGGTATTTGGCTTCTTGGCTAATTCTGACCATAGGAGTCAGTGGGGTCAATAACACTTCAAGGAGTCTAGCTTCTCCATCAGAGTTTTGAAACTCAGCAACCAGTTGGAGAGGAGCCCCGAGTATCGCCACTACTGTAAACGCCCTCTGAAACCTCAGGCTCTGGTGTTGACAGCATGAAATCCTGTTCCAGCCAATTCAGCAGGTCCTGACTATACATGAAGAGGTGGGAAGAAATTTTACCTGAGTTTCATATCACAAAAAACAAAGGAACCAAATGGTATTTATGGAAACTTACTTTGATCTCTTTAAATACCCCTTGGTAACTGGCCTCTGTAGCCATTGGGGGCTCCTCATATAGAGAGGTTCCCCTCCCAAATCCTCTGTCTTCTCTGTCACATTGTTCCACATATTTTTGTTTTGCCTCCTATTACTTGTGTTTTGGGAAGCTTTTTAGTGTAGAGGATTCTGTTGTAAAGAAATGAAGTGCTGTTCTGTCCTCTTTCCTCCTCCTCTTCCTCCTCTTAGCAGAGACCCAAAATGTTGCTGTCCCAGGAAGATCATAATTACAGCAGCTGAAGCCACTTCATGAGTTCACCAGAGACCCAAAGATCATTGATTGGCTCTGGGCCTTGCTCATTGTTTTTGGCCCCAGAGAGCAGCATAAATGACCTCCTGGTTTCATGGTATAGATTGTCCTTGGTAAGACATACGACTTCACCCACAGATTTTCTGTCACCTTTCCCCCTCAGAACTATGTCTGTCTGCCTACTCTATCAGAGGGCAACCAGCATAGACTACTACTGAAGCTGAGACTGCCTGTTGTGCATTAGGAATGACCTGGAGTTGGGCCCTCAATGGGATTCAGAGCTCTGGTGCAGGCAGAGCTGAACAAGTAGCCCTGTCCCCTATGCTGCAGAAACTGAGTGCGCCCTTGCCCAGAGGAAGCTGGAGGCTTTGTCAGATCAGCCCAGCTGCATGTGGAAAACCACCATCCTGAGAAGCCAAGTTGTCCCTTATGAAGAAGCAGCAAAGGGGGTGACTCACCTGTGACCCTGCCTTTTGGTTCCCCAAAAACTTGTATGTGTGCTAAAACATAGAAGTGTGTGACACCTGAACAGGCAACCCCTGATAGTTTGTGAAGCCAGACAGCAGGCCTGGGGGACCTCAGTACAATGATACAGTGTCATCTTCCTACCTGTGGAATTCAGGGGAAGTTATTTTTTCCAAGCCCTTGATTTCTTTTTCCATTTTATAAGCTTCATCCTGATTGCAAGAGAGTAGTGCCAGGCAGGTAGACACTGTACTTGGTAGGACAGTTCTTGCTCAGCCTGCCAGGCTTCATCCTAGATGCCCGGCTTCTTGGAGACCTCCATGGTGAAGTGAGATGGACTTCTGCTGGAGACCTCTTGCACACTTTGCCAATCCACACCGTTCCTGGCTCATCCCCAGCAATACCCAACAAATAGAAAGCCCCAGCTAAAGGTTCCCACCCCTTTTCCTTTGTACCTGCTACTACCAGAGTTCAGTATTTAAAAAATATGTAAAGTATTGAATAGGTGGTTGGTTTGCTGGATCCAGTTGGTAGGAATAAGCCACCAGCTGTATAGTGTGCCTGATGGATTTTAAACATTCTTGGGCACCCCTCTTTTTAATCAACTTCTGGACCCACAGTCACAGTGAATTATCTCTGCTCTGATGTTAACTCCACAGCTAGTGGAAGGAGAGTTAACTTCAGCCAGTTGAGCCCAGGAGAAAGATTAAAGAAGAGTGGTGGGTAGAAAGATAAATCATTTCAAATATTTAATGAAATGGAGCCCAGGAGCCCCACCAGCAAAAGCATCCCAGGAACTTGTTAACAGAGCCAGATTGGCCATATTCCCTAATTGTGAATTTTATAGATCCCCCCCTTACTCTCTTTCACCCTCTGGGGCAGGAGAGCCAACTTGGGACTGCTGGCCCAGCCCTAGTGGAGTCCCCTTCCCGCTGCTCTTCTGCAGGCTCCTTACTCCTCTGCCAAGGCTGCTCACCTTTCTTCTGTGTTTTCTCTGCCTCCACCCTTTTACTCCCCTTGTGGACTAGGACCAGGTCCTGACCACAGTCAGAAAATGGCAATATGTACAGCAGCACACCTTGAACAGTCACTAATTTTCACTGTTGTGAAAGTGTTTTGATTTAGAATTAAATAAATGGTTTTCCATTACTGTGAGTTTGGAGTTTGTGTCTGTATCATGGGAGTGAACAGGTTGGGAGTGGTCACACCGGTGGTCTGGCCCCTAGGAAGCACCTGTGTGGCCTTAGTAATGTGCTTCGTAAGTGAGAATGAAAGTCTTCAAACAACCATTGATAATTAAAGATGAGAAGTGTGGGCTAGAGGCCTGGCTTCATATACCGCCCTACCCAAGTTGTAACCTGTCTGACAGGCAGCCCTAGTCCTAACAAGTACATGGAATTCCTAAGCTTGCAAGCAGCATAATGCCATGATAGAGCACAGCTTGTGCCCTGTAGGGCCTTTAGTACAATCACAGGTTAGTCAGTGTCAGATGTCTCCATACACAGTGACAAGGGAGGTAGGCCCTCAGCCAATCCTCTCCCTGGAGCAGAGGGTGTACCCTTCCTTGAGGTTCCTCAGTAACAAGGTGTGGTGTGAGATGGAAAATGTTGATGTGGTTATGAATCTGGCCCAGCCTCAGGCTTTCAAATACTTGAAAGCTACAGGTTATTCTCTAAAAAGAGTGTATTTCTTCCTCTTAGACTTCGACCTCACTGTCAATGAATTCAGAGTGCCAAGATACAGTAGGAAAGACAAAGGAAAGGAATTTTAGGAACTTGTGTAAGACTAGTAAGAAAAGAACAGGATTTTTTAAATTTGTTTTCAGTGGAAAATAAAAATACACAGTAGTAGAATAGAAGCTTCCATGTACCAGTTACTCAACCCTTATAACCATCAATTCAGGTCTGGGCCTGTTGCCTCTACACCGCCTTGACTGTACTCCCTCAACCTTACCTGGACTCTCTGAAATAAATCCTAGTCATATGTTGTCTGTTAAGAATTTCAAGATTTTACAAATCTTAAGGATTTGTAAAAACTAAGGTACTGTAATAACTAAGATACTGTTTACTTTTTAAAATTAATAATAAGGTGGATGCAGTGGTACACTCCTGTAATCCTAGTACTCTGGAAGGCTGAGGCAAGAGGATCCCAAATCTCAGCCCATCCTGTACAACTTTAGTGAGACCAAAATTTTAAGGATTTGTGTGTCTCTGTTCATTAAAGAGATTGGCCTGTAGTTCTCCTTCTTAGTTGAGTCCTCTGGTTTTGGTATCAGGGTAATGCTTGCCTCCAGGAATGAATTTGAGAGTACTGCTTCCCTTTCAGTTTCTTTCCTTCTTTTTTTTTTTTTTTTTTTCTTGGTGGTACCGGGAATCGAACTCAGGAACTTGCGCTTGCCAGGCAGGCGCTTATACCACTGAGATATATCCTGAGCCCCCCCTTTCAGTTTTTTTAAAGAGTTTGAAAAGTAGAGGTGTTAGATCTTCTCTAAGTTTCTTGGTAGAATTCAGCAGTGAATCCATCAGGGCCTGGGCTTTTCTTTGTTGGTAGGCTTTTAATTACATCTTCAAGTTCATTGACCTGATACTGGTTTATTTAGAATTTTTGTATCTGCTTTATTCAGCTGTAGCAATTCATCTGTACATAGTAATCTGTTCATTTCTTCTGTTCCATCTTTTGAAAACCTAGGTACTCAAAATAGGTACTAATGATCTGGATTTCTGCAGGTTCTGTTGTGATTTCACCATTTTCATTGCTAATTGTATGGATTTGAGTCTTTTTTGATAAGGTTAACTAAGGGTTCATCAGTTTTATTTAATCTTTCAAAGAACCAACTCTTTCATTTATTATTTATATTTTTTTCTTAGTCTTCCATTGCATTAATTTCTGCTCTGATATTTATAATTTCGTCCCAATTATGAGCTTTGGGCTTGACTTGCTCTTCTTTTTCTGGAAGCTTGAGTTAACATTAGATTGTTTATTTGAGCTCACTCTGTTTTTATGATACGGGGATTCACAACTATAAATTTTCCTCATAGTGCTGATTTCATTGCATCCCATAAGTTCCAGTATGTTAATTTGACATTATTGTTTAATTGTAGAAACTGTCTAATTTCTTCTTGAATTTCATGTGTGACCCATTGGTTGGTCAGGAGGGTGTTATTTGATTTCAACGTGTTTATGAAGTTCTTAAGGTTTCTTTTGCCATTGATTTCCAGTTTTGTTGCATTATGATCTGATAAGATGCATGGGATAATTTCAATTTCTTTGCACTTACTTAAGCATGTTCTGTGAGCTAGTATGTGGTCTGTTTTGGAGAATGTTCCATGTGCAGCTGAGAAGAATGTATATTCTAACATTGTGGGATGGAACACTGTAGACATCTACTAAGTTCATTTGTTCAAAAGTTTGGTTCAGTTCTAATATTTCACTGTTGACTTGTCTAGTTGATCTATTTGTGACAGTGGGGAATTGAGGTCCCCTATTAATACTGTATTAGTACTTATTTGATTTTTCATGTCCATTAATATTTGTTTTCTATAGTTGGGTGCACTGGTATTTGGTGCATATATGTTTATGATTGTTATCTCTTCTTCTTGGAAGAGACCCTTTACAAGGATGTGGTAACCTTCCCTTAGTTAACTGATCAAAAAAGGAAGACTCAAATCCATTCAGTTAACAGTGAAGATGGTGAAATCACAACAGAACCTGCAGAAATTCAGATCATTAGTACCTGTTTTGAGAACCCATGTTTTCAAAAGATGGAACAGAAGAAATGAACAGATTACTATGTACAGATGAATTACTACAGCTGAATAAGGCAGATACAAAAATTCTAAATAAACCAGTATCAGGTCAATGAACTTGAAGATGTAATTAAAATCTGTCTCTCTTAATCATTCTTGGCTTAAAATCCACTTTGTCTGCGAGTAGCTACCACTGCTTTTTTCCAGGTTCCTGTCCCATGGAGTATTTTCCATTCTTTGACTTTCAGTCTGAATTTCTTTTTGAATTAATTGTGTTTCTTATATGCAGCATATTGTTGGATCTTACTTCTTGATCCATTCTACAAATCTGTTTCTTTTGATTGGTGAATTGAGACCATTAACATTGATGATTATAACTGATATGTATTGACTTATCCTTATGTTATTTTCCTGTTATTGGCTTTCTTTTTTCCCCCTCTGTTTAATGGCTAACATTGGCTGGTAGATTCATTCTGTTGGGGTTCATTCATTCTGGTAGATTCATTCTGTTGGAGTTGTAGTCCCTGTTACCTCTTTCCAGAATGTCCTTCAGGACATTTTAGAGTGTTGGTTTGGTGGTCATGAATTTCTTCAGGTGTTCTTTATCATGGAAGTATCTTATTTCTCCATCAGTTTTGAAAAATAGTTTTGCAGGGTATATCAATCTGGGTTGGAGATTGTTTACTTTTAAGGCTTGAAATATTTCCCGCCAAGCTCTCCTTGACTTGAGGGTTTGTGTTGAGAGGTCTCCTGTGATTCTGATGGGCTTCCCGTTATAGGTAATTTGTTTCTTTTCTCTAGCAGCTTTTAGTATTATATTCTTGTGTTGACTTTCTAGAATCTTGATCATTGTATGCCTTGGTGTATTTTTTTATCATGGCTAATTGGAGTTCTATATGCCTCTCGTACCTGTCAAATTCTTTTTTGTTTGGTGTTTGTTTTTGTGATGAGGTCTCACTGCGTAGTTCAGATTGGGCTTCAACTTGCTCTGTAGCCCAAGCTGGCCTTGAACTCACAGCAATTCTCCTGCCTCAGCCTCCTGAGTGCTAGGATTACAGCTGTGAACCACCATGCCATGCTCTGTATGTCAAATTCTTTTTCCCTGCCAGGGAAGTTTTCTGCCATTACTTTTGTGAACAAGTTTTGTTTGTTTGTTTGTTTGTTTTTTTAATGTCATTTGTGCTTCCTACTTTTTCTTCTTTTTTTCCTCCTACTTTTTCATTGACTCTGATTAATCTTATGTTATTGTTTGCAACATCTAGTACCTGTTGGGTTGATTTTTTGTGGTCCCTTGTTATTTTTAAGAAATCTTTCTTTTCATGATCACTAACCACAATACTGCCTTCCATATCTGATATTCTGTCCTCATATTAGCTCATTCTGCTGCACATACTTTCAGTGGCATTTTTAATCTCCTGGATATCTGAGCCTGTTCCATGAATTCCATTTGTTTCCTATGTTGGATGTTCATGATTTCCATCACTTTCCTAAGATCCTGTATTTTTTTTACATCCATGTCTGCCCTAAAGTCATTATGTCTTTCATTGTGGTCACCATCTCTGCACTTATTGGAGAAATTATTTCTGATTTAACTTTTTTGTACAGCTTTGTTCATGTGCTTTGTTACTTCCACTTTTCCCACTTCAGAGAGTCCAGGCAGTGGCTTCCAAATTGTTCCACCTCATTTGCACACTGGGTTTGCCTTTGATGAGCTGGAAGTCTGGGGTTGCATCTTAAGTGTCTTCTCATTTTCTTTCTTTCTT
>NW_004955455.1:5399289-5404602 GCF_000276665.1 Chinchilla lanigera
CTTTCTTTCTTTTTCTTTCTTTTCCTTCCTTCCTTCTCTTTCTTTTCCTCTCCTCTTCTCTTCTTTTCTTTGATTTTCTTTTCTTTCATCAAACTCAGAACCTTGCACTTGCCAGACAGGTGCTTTTGCCACTGAGCTGTATCCCTGGCCCTGTCTCCTCATTTTTTTCTTTTTTTTTTTTTTAATTCCTGAATTGATGCTTATAAATTGCTTATGGCAAGTAGCTTTATTGCTAGTATTTAAAAGCCTTCGGAAGTGACTACTCAGAGATGTCTTTCAGGTATAGCTGGCTTTTGGGTTTTGAGTCCATTGCAAGATCCTACCAGTTTATTGGGAATTAGAAGTTGCTGCCTATTTGTCCTAGCCCCTGGTTCTTTAGCACTGGCCTATAGTGTTTTTTATTACCCTTAGACAATCTTATTCTTGGCATACCAAGAAGAACAACTGATTAGAACAATTATATCATCTTGGGTAAAGTAGTACAATCAGCACTAACAATAGCATCAAACATAGCCTAGAAAATGAAAAACTGATAACCATTAATTTGCACCTTTAACCATATGAACTAGATTTGTGGTTATATAACAAAATCTAGAACAAACCAGGAAATTGTATACAGTAAATACGCCCTCAGTATGGTAATTTTACCCTCAGGGAAGAAAATTTAAAAGGAGTTGGGAAAAAATAGAGAAATAGAGGAAGAGATCAGAAGTAAGACTGTTGGACAAAGGAAGATTACACAAACTCTGGGAAACTGGTGAAGACAGAAGGGAAAGAGAAAAGGAAGAACAGAACAACCACAAAAAAACTAGAAACTATGTTCACATTCACATAAAAACAAGAACAAACAACCAAGAAAAAAAGAAAAATCGAGAGGTATAGCTGAGTGGCACAGCACCTGCCTGACAAGCGTGAGGTCATGAGTTCGATTCCCAGTACCAAAAAAAAAGTGTAGAAAAAAAAATAAGAAAAAAATACCCACTTCAAGGTGTGTCTCTGCTTGTTCCTTGTAGACAAAGTGGGCAGACAGAGTTCTTATCTGTGTTGATTAATCCTAGCAAGCCAGCCGTAGGCTTACAGTGGGGTAGTGGATAATCCCACTAAGCCTGGTAATGATTTACAGTGGTACCTTTAGTTCCACTGATGTTCAGGCCGGTTTCTGAACGAACCCAGTTTGTTCAGCCGTGTAACACTCTGTGAGCCTCCTTGAACTTGGTTCCGCCTCCCCCTGACCCTGGGAGCTACTAGATAGAGCCAAGCTTCAGCTGCTCTGAGTTTTGAGCTCAGCTGGCCCCTCTCTCAGATGGTTATGGGCCAGTACCCCTCTCTTGGGGGACGTCTGAACCCAAATAACTTACCAGCCATTGCAGTCCTCTTCATCCACTACTCCTTTCCACTGGTGCCTTCTTTTGTTCAGGACTCAGGTCACAAGTAGTCACCATGTGTCTGCAGATTTGAGCCACCTCTTCCACACCATGAGTCAGGGCTCAGAGAGAGCCTTGCTTGCTACCACCTTCTTCATTGAAGTCTGTCTCTTCACTCTCTCCATGGACTTCAGGTCTTTCTTTAGATCTTTCCTGGGTCCCAGGGACCCACTTCCCTCCTTTTCTTCCTCACATTGCTGTAATCCAGCGTCTGGATGCCAAATCTCCGAGAAGCTCTTTCTCTGATTTTCATTCCACCACCTTCCCAGAAGTCCCATAATAGCTAAATCTTGGAAGTACCTATACGTCTATCAATAGATGAATGGATAAAGAAAATGTATTTATACACAATGGCATGTGGTATTTATATACAAATGTATTTATATCACTATGCCACAAAGAAAGATAAACTTGCATTTGTAGGATGCACCTTGTGAACATAATGTTAAGTGAAATAGACAAACTTATACATCACATGGCTTCTCTTATTTGGGAAAAACCCAAGTCATAATGAGCAAAGTAAAAGATAGATAAGTAGTAGGGAGATAAATCTTTCTCAAATGGGAAGAGGATCAAAGGTGGGAAGGGAGGGAAGGAAAATGAAACAATATCTGTCAAGGCCAGGTGTGAGCTATTGGGTGGGAGTAGCGTTTGCAAGCTCTTTTCCCTGGGCTTCCCAGTGTACTCTGCCAGTCATCTTTGAGATGGTTCATCCAAGCCTTCTGGGACCCAGGGTACAGTGACCCACCCTGCAACTCTGCAGAGTGCCTGGGAAGGTAGACAAAGGTGGTTCTAAATCTAGCAGATGTACAGTGAAGCAAGTTAAAGGATTTACTATGAAGCACAGAAGCAGATGGTGCCAAACAGCAAGCAGTAGTTGCTGGAAAAGCAGTGTCTGTGTTGTTTATTATGTACACCTTCAAAAAAGTTCGGATCTGTAGGGGAGTTGTATAAAGTAAACTGATCTACTCGATTGCAGTATGTTAATAGCTATTGTAGACATGTATTTACTGTTTAAAAACAAGTAAAAGAGGCCAGGTGTGGTGGTGCACGCCTGTAATCCCAGCACTCACTCAGGAGGCTGAGACAGGAGGATCATTGCGAGTTTGAGACCAGCCTGGGCTACAAAGTGAGCTCAGCATAACAAGACCCTGTTCAAAAACACAAAAAATAAAAATAAAAAAGTAAAAGAACAAGCAGTGACGTACCACTAAGGAAGGGTTAGTGGGGCAGCTTTTTCTCTCACTTTTACTGAGATGGCAGAAATTAGTCAAATTCAGTATCAAATGGAACACACTGAAGGTATTAGCAAGTGAAGGTCCCAGAATAATTAAAAAGTAGCACCACCAAATGCTGACCTCAAACAAGGATTCCAGAAAGGAGTTCCAAATGCTGGTGTGATAATGCAAGCTCCAGAAAGGATTGTAGCAGGAAAATAATGAAGATAATTTCATTTTCAAGACCAGCAGATGTTGACCTTATTCACTTGATTCCTTTTAAACCTCTGGTGCTAAAAACACCACCTCATATACTTACACTAACTGAAAGACCACTAGATCTTCTGGATTTAGACTTCCTCCATGGGCCGGGGATATAGCTCAGTACCATAAGCACCTCCCTGGCAAGCACAAGGTCCTGAGTTCGATTCCCGGTACAAAAAAAAAAAAAATAAAACTTCCTCCAACCCCGCAAAATGACAAAATCTGTCAAGTTGGCAGGCTAAAAAGAAAGCACTCTGTGAGTGAAAATAATACTCACCAAAATGGACAGCACGTCAGAAATGATTCCACGTTTAGCATTTTAAATGTAGATGTAAGAAGAGTTGAAGAAACATCAGATGACATGACTATCGTAGATGCAGCTTTATTAAGATGACAGGGCTGAGGATATAGCTCAGCAACACAGCACCTGCCTGGCAAGCACGAGGCCCCGCGTTTGATTCCTGGTACCACAATAAAAGAAAAAAGACAATCAAACTAAATAGATATCTCCAACTTCTAGAGGAGAAAAACAACATGTCAAGGCCAGCCTGGGCTACACAGAAAGTTCAAGACCCTGTCTAAAAAACAAAACAAAACAAAAAAGACTTGCTCTGTAGCAGAAAAACCAACATCAATCCAAATGGAAGACTCTTTGCACCAAGGAGTTAGAAGGCAATTTTCATTACACTAGCAGGCTGGGGAACCCGGAGGTTCAAATCACCAGCCCAGAGTCAGGTTTGAGTTCAGTTTAAATCTGGTTTGCAAGTGGGAAGTACAAAGCTGATAGCCGGTTATCACATGACTGGTTACATGGAACACAAGAACTATGTCATATATTATCAGGAAGGTTTGTACAGGAACATTCTGGGGGAGAGGGGGCCTGCGAAGAGTAGGTCGAGTTGAAAGTGCCCTTGACTGGGCCAGTCTTCCCCCAGACATGACAGCCTTGAAGCAAGTTGGAATCACTGTATATTTTTAAAACACAAGCTGGACACAGTCAGTTTGACCCACACATTGTTAAGGGGGAACATCTGGGCCTAGACAGTCAAGGCTCGCTACGTGACAGGGAGCATGAGCATAGTCACAGGCTCTGAACTGATGTCTAACTTTTGTTATAATATGCCTACAAATCTGCTATTCTGTAAGTGTGCCCTGATAGCTCAACTGCTGGAAGTATAAAGGATTTACAAACTTCCTTTTTTGTTTTTTATTTATTTATTTTTTTTGAGACAGAGTCTCACTATGCAGCTCAGGCTGGCCTTGAGGTCACTATGTAGCTCAAGCTGGCCCTGAACTCACAATGACCCTCCTGCCTCAGCCTCCCAAGTGCTGGGATTACAGGCGTATGCCACCACGCCCAGCTAACTTACTTGTTTTTGTCTTTGCATGGTATGCCATTTTATAATTTATGCCCCAAAAATGTATTTTTTCAGAAAGTAGGGGAAAAGATCTATATTTGTCAAAGTAAGGATACATTCTGCCACTCAGATGTATTTCCTTTGTCTTAGTCATTCTTTTCATTGCTGGGACACGATACCGGACACCCAGAGCTTAAAGGGAGAAGTTTATTTTGGCTCACAGTTTGAAGAGGTTTCAGTCCACAGTTCCTCCAAGGCAGGACGGCATGGCAAACGGGAATGAAAGGGGCGAAACAGCTCATGATGTGGCAGTGGGAAGCAGGGAGTCATCAGAGGAGGAAGTGTTACTGAGTTTGGGGGTGCTGGTGTCTCCTGGAGGTGGTTTCTAGGTTCCCTCTGTCCTGAGCAAAGAGTTGGTCAAGACAAGCTCAAATGGTAGGAAAGTTTTACTAAAGGTAGGAAAAGCAACAGGCTCTGCAGAGTGAGTTTGGGCCAAGTAAAAGCAGGAAAAGGAGTACACCCCCGGCATGAGGGCGGGCCATCCATGCAAGAGAGAACACAGTGGCAAAATCTCAGTGTGGACTGTCCTTTTTTGTATCACCCATGCCTCAGGCTGATGTCAGGTCTAAGCCACCCTACTGAAAACCCGCTCAAGTTCTGAGGAACAGTCTACTTGCAGGGCTTAGGGAACTGTTCTGCAAATATGTCCTGGGGTTTTGTAATTAACAGGTCACACTTACTTCCCTAGCCAGTTTTGCCACCCACTAACCACTTGTCTTAGGAGGAAGGAGATGTACCCTTCTAGGCCACAACCCCAGCAACCCTTCTGACCAAACTTCTCCTCCTAAATCACATTTAGCCATAAATTCATGAGTGGGCTAATCCACTGATGAATGTCACACCCCTATGATCCAATCATCTCCCCAAACCCTCATCTATGAGTACATGCTTTAGAGCTTTAGAGAAGGGGACATCTAGATACAAACCATAGCAACCTTCAAATTTTTCTTTTGCCTGTTTTGTAATTAGGCTTTACTTTGTTTTTTAAAA
>NW_004955455.1:5405877-5441748 GCF_000276665.1 Chinchilla lanigera
CAGGCAGGCGCTGCTTGTGCCACTGAGCTATATCCCCGGCCCGAGCGGAGCTATTTGAAGTAGCTTAACTTGTCCTCTGGTCCTCAGCTGTCTCTATCTGTAAAACGGGGGAAACTGGACTAGAGGGTATTGTGTTAGACCTCTGGTCTGTGCACAATCACCTGATTAGTCAAGCATCCAAGAAAGTTGTTGCTTGCTCTAGGGGGCGCCAGAGACGACGTCATGGAGCGCGAACCAGGGGGCGGGCCCGGGACTCGGTGGGGCGGAGTCTGGTGGCCGCCTGGGCAACTGGGCAACAGGCAGGGCGCCGGTGCCAGGTGCGGTTTGATCCTCCCCGGGTGCCGTAGGCGGTGCGTGCGGCTCTTGCCTGGGGCTAAAATCCTCCCTTGCCTGCCTCGGAGGCAGGGCCCGCGGCGAGCTGCTGCAGCTCCCGCCGGATCCTCATTTCCGCACCCTGGGACCATGGCCGCACTGGCGGGTAAGGAAGGGGCTGCGCCGCCCGGTCCCGCCGTTCTTTCCGAAGTCTGGGCCAAGGAGCCTGAAGGGAACCTGCAGAATCTTGAGGTTTCGGGCTGATTGGGTCCTGGTGGGTCCGGGATCCTCAGAACGTGGGAAGTGGCTTGGGCGCGACGCTCCTTGGGGACTTGCAGCTCCTAGGGCGCGGGACTGGGAACGAGGCATCCGGAAGACGGGTCTGAGCCGCGGGCGCTGTGGGCGGCTTCCTGCGGGGTGAAGTCCCCGGAGGGAAGGAATTCTGGCTTTTGTAGGAGCGCAGCTATTTTGGAGGCATCTGGCGGGGTCAGGTCTCCCAATCAAAACCCTTTCCAAGAAAGTTGAGGGGCCTGGGGTTTTCTTGGTGCGGGGACCGTGTACTGTTGCGAGTACAGGAGCCTTTAGGGTTCCGGACAATTACGAGATGTAGAGTTGTCCTGGGTTCTTGGTTTTCTACGGAAAATGAAGTGGGTGGAGGGAATGTGACTCTCCGCCAAGACCAAGTCTTCTCGGTATATCTTGGGTCCTGGGAGGTGCCTGGGATTTCTGGGGTCCTGCAGCTCCTTGGAGGGAACTGAGAGATTAGGACACACACTACAAGGGAAAGAGATTGGACCGTTTTTCTGTGGTTCCAAAGTCTCTGCTTCAGGTGGGGAAAGTAAGCCCCCTAGAATTCCAAGATTCCCCATGGCAGTTGAGTCCTTTCTTGAGTCTGACTCTAGGGATGTGGCGGGACACCTGGGAGGAGTTTTCTGTGGGCAGAGGGCAGCTTCAGAGTTGGGTGAGGTGGGCCTCAGGCACCTCACGTCTCCCTGCAGCTTCCTGCTAGCCCTGTTCCCCAACCCCAGTTCCTGTGTGGGGACCCAGTCCCTGGATCCACCAAGGTCAGCTTCCAAAAGCTTTCTAGAGGTGCCAGGAGAGAATTGTGTGGCTCAGAAGGGCTGGACATCTGCCCTCTGCTTCCTGGCTTTTGGCCTGCGAACAGTCACTTCCTCCATCCTGAATACAAGGAGCAGGCCACCGGTGGGTCACTTCCTCGCCGTGGGAGCATGGGATTTTGACCTCATTGGTGCTGGTAGGTTTCTGGAGAGAGAGAGAGAGAGCTAGGGGTGGAAATGCCTTATAGCTCTTGCTTTAACTTTTTTGAAGCTTCAAGAATTCTTCAACTCATGATTTCCAGTGACTTTCTGAGCACTGTGTAAGGTAGATTTCTAGTCTTCAACCTTCATTCTCAGAAACTTGTAAACGAGTTTAAAGGTGTCCGCTGGCCCCACTCCCTAGGCCTAAAGTGCAATCATTTTTGTCAGATTTCCTCTGACAAAACTAAGAGACTTTATGCATTAATTTATGAACTTTCATCCATTCAAAGATTTGTTGTGCCATGAACTTAATAGTGCTGAGGAGGAGTAAGATGGTGAGCAGTGGTGAATAAAATGGGCATAGTCTTTAGTGCTTACCTTTCTAGAGATAGTAAATAATTAAGGTAACAGTTGATCTAAGTGGTATCAAATTGAGATAAGCACTATGACAGCACAAGAGCCAGCTAGAATCCCAGCCCTCTGGGAGGCTGAGGCAGGAGAAGCACAAATTTGAGTACAACCCCAGCAGTGTGGCAATTTAGTGAGACCCTGTCTTAAAATTTAAAGAAAAAGAAAAAAAAGGTGGAGATGGAGCTCACTGTGAGGTGTGTGTTCAATCCCCAGTATCACAAAAAACAAAAATAAGCAAATAAAATAATAAAAATTTAAAAACAAAACAAGAAAAGAGTATGCTAAGATTTAGGGGAATCTAGATAAGGAATACTTTACCTTTTTTTTGAGATAGGGTCTTGTATAGTTCAGGCTGGCCCTGAATTTACTATGTAGTCAAGGCCCCTCATGGCAATCCTCCTGCCTCTGCCTCCCTAGTGCTGGGATTACAGGAGTGTACCACCACAACTGGCTTTTTTTCTTTGTGAGATGGGGTTTCACTATGCAGTTCAATCTAGCCTTGAACTCACTTTGTAGCTGGCCTCAGATTTACAGCTACAGCAATCCTCCTGCCTCAGCCTCGTGAGTGCTGGAATTCCAGATGTGTGCCGCCACACCTGCCTGGGAATAATTTACTTTAAAAAGGAAGTTTAGGCTGAACCTTGAATATAGGTAAAAAATTAGTCTGAAAAAAGGCCACAAACATTCCAGATAGTGGGAATAGCATCCAAAGGCCCTGATGATAATCCCAGCATTCTGAGAGGCAGATGCAGGAGGAGTATCATAAATTCAAGCCTAGTCTGAGCAGTTTAATGACTTAAGGAAACTCTGTCTCAAAATTTAATAAAAGGTGAGGGGCTGGGGATGTAGCTAAGTGCAGAGACCCTGGGTGTTTGTTTGTTCGTTTGTTTTTGAGACAAGGTCTCACTTTGTAGTAGCCTTGAACTCCCAGCTATCCTCTTGCTTCATCCTTCCAAGTGCTGGGATTACAGCCGAGGGCCACCACACCCAGCTGGGTCCTGAATGATGGGGAGGCCCTGGAGTAGGAAAACACGTGGTGCCTTTGAGGATCTGGGTGAAGTACAGAATAGCTTTTGTGTGTGTGTGCTGACAGTTGTGACCTTGTGCACGCTAGGCAGGTGCTGCACTATGGAAGTATATTCTCCAGGCATGGTGGTGTACACCTGTAATCCTAGCACTTGGGCGATGAGGCGGGAGGATCAGGTAGGAGGATCACTGCAAGTTCAAGGCCAGCCTGAACTACATAGTGAGACTCTGTCTCAAAAAAAAAAAAAGGATTTCCTATTTCTAAGATGTGGGCTTTCACTTATATTGGCCAGACTGGCCCTGAACTCCGGGGGTCAAGTGCTGTACCACTGATCTACATCCTCAGGCTTTATGATGGCTTCTTATAGGGAAAGAGATTAAGTCCCAGAAATGACTTGTTCAGGGTTCTGAGGTTAAGTAAGCGGTCATCAGAATTCATATTTTCTAACTTCAAGGTTAGTGCTTCACTCTCTCTGTAGGACAAACAGCAGAAAGAGCTTGTCGGGGGAGTCAGAGAAGGAAGTAGGACTTTACTTGTTGTTCTGTTCAAGCTACGTTCCAAGGCATCTCACATTTCTTTTGTGTAACAAGAGAATCGACAACAAAGAAATCAAATATTTACCGAGGGCCTGTGATGTCTGTGGGGCTGGGCTGAGCCAAGTTTTACCTCTTATAAATGTGAACAGCTACCAGAGCTAGGAGACACTTTTGAGGTAATGTATGGTCACAGTCTCTTTGATTTACGTTTGAGGAAACTGAGGATCCAGGAGGAAAATGGATTTATCCAGGGTTACTCACCTACTGTAGAGCCAGGGTTAACACAGGGCTGCCCCAGTGTGTTCTTTCCAATATTCCAGACTATTTGAGGTATGTAGGGTCTGACACATATATCTGTGGAAATAGTAATATATCATTTGTGCTGTTGAGAAATTCACTAATTAGGGAAATTTAAGGGAAAAAAACCCTAGACCATTCACTATAAGATGTTGGGCCTCTATGTGAAAATATTATAGAATTTCATAAGGGAGGGAGAATTCTGTTCATACATTCCACAAATATCTGTTGAGGACCTACTGTGTGCCAAGTACTTTCAGTCTTGAGTGTTACAGCAGGGAACAAAATAGAACAAATTCCTTTACTCATGGAGTATGTGTTCTGGTAGGTAGAGATGGGAAATAAATATCATAACCAGTAGTGCTTTCAAGAGAAAAAAATGATGTTGATGTTGTTGTTTGTTTGTTTTGTTTTGCTTTTTTGGTGCTGGGGATTGAATCCGGGTCCTTGTGCTTCCCAGGCAGGCACTTGCACCACTGAGCCATATCCTCAGCCCAAGACAGGTTTTTTAAAAAGGTGGAAGAGATGATAACTTAGTAGTAAAGGAACTGTGAGAGTAGGTTGCAATGCTAGGCAAGATTCAGGGTCTTAATAAGGGATGGTGAATTGCTATGTGTGGTAGCAGCAACGATTGGGAATCAGGAAGTCATAGGAAGATGAAGGTAAGGCTGAGAGGGTGAATAAGACTGGGAGGTTTAATGCAAGGCCAAGGACTATAAAAAATTTTCCAGTCTTCAGTAGACACTTAAGCTTAGCGTCAGGAAGTCATGACGGGTACACAGCAGCAGTCTGGAGGAATGTACCGTAGACCTGAGACGAGATGTTAGTGGTAAGAGTGGAGAAGGCAGTACTGACCATTAGCAGATGCCTCATGACGTGGGCAGGGCAGGGTGGCTTGGATGCCCCTGGGTATGGGATGGAGGGACAAGAGTTTGATACCAGAGAACCACAGTTTCAGAGCTTAATAAAAACTTATTACGTTCAAGGGGCCATAGTAGGTTTTCCACATTTATGATGGGATTTCTCCATTTTATGGAAGCTGAGCTGATTCCCAGCCCAGGACTCGGTTCTAGTCAGGCAACCTGGAGATGACTAGGGTTCAGGGACGTACTAAGGGAGGTTTGGGGCCCGGTCCTGGGCATCATGTTGGCATTTCAGTAAGAAGATCTAGAGCTGTAGCATTCTCATACAAGTCTACCTTCATTCTTATCCTTGACCTTTATATAGTAGGGAAAATTAGGCTTTTAGGTAATCAGTTTATAACTAGTAGTAGCTAGAAAATGAATGCATTGCCTGCTTCATGAAAGTATTTTTTGAGGCAGGATGTGATAGTACATGCCTATAAACCCAGGATATTGGCAGGCTGAGGCAGGAGGATTCCACATTCCAGCCTAGCCTGGGCAATTTAGCAATTTAGGAAGACCTTGTCTGAAAGTAAAAGAGAAGCTGGGCCTGGTGGTGCCTGCCAGTAATCCCAGCAGTCCAGGAGGCTGAGGAAGGATTGCCCCAAGTTCAAGGCAAGCCTTGGCTGCATAATGAATTCAAGGCTAACAGACCCTGTCTCAAAATACAAACAAACAAAATAAAAGATAAAAAAGAGCTGAGGATGTAGCTCAGTGCGAAAGCCTGAGTTCAGTACCCACTGGTACAAAAAAAAAGTATTCCTTTTGAACCTTCACCCTCGGTTTTATTTTGTGAGGTTTTTCTGCCTGTAATTTGGTGGATCAGGCAAGGAACTCTAAAAGGTGGTTCAAGACACAGGCTTTGGAGTCTAACAGTACTAGTCCTTATCTTGGGGGATCTTTGTATTTAATTCATACTTGAATAATGCTTAGGACATTGATAACCCATTATAAGGACTCAAAGTAGTTTTTGTCTTTAAGAGCAGGTAGAGAACTGCTGTATGAAAATGTAAGAATTGAGCAACAGATTCTCTGATGGTTTCTTTGCCGTCTTCTTCCAGATAAGAAAATGCCTACTCATTCACACCAAAATATGTTTATGGTTAGAAATGAGAGCCTGAAAGTCACAGAAACCGTTTTGTATCTCTGCAGTGTATCCTGTTACTGGAGGGAGCCTGTCCTATAGGGAGTACCTGGCTTGTCCTCTGACTTGGTATTTCTCTGCCTCTTCTTGTCCTTCATGTCCCATGAGTAATTACCAGGGGTGCTAGTAGTTTTTGACCTAGCCTGTGCCTTGTACATGGGCACATAGAAAAAGTTGGCTGGATTTGTTTTGAAAACATTTCCTTAAGATTTTAGAAGTTAATCTGTTTAGTTCAACCTTTTCCCTGGCCAGCCTCCTAGATACACACGCAGGAAGATTTGAAATAGCTTACTAATGGTTCCAACTAAGTGCCAGGCACTGCGGGAGGTATTTCCACATCTATTCTGTTATTATTTATTTTAATCTCCTGAGTAATCACGTAAGGTAGGTGGTATTATCCTCTTCTTAAAGGTTAGGAGATGAACTCAGTGAGTAAATAATTCTTTTTTCCTTGTGGTACAGGGAATCAAACCCAGTGCCTCACACATGCTAGGAAGGACTCAACCACTGAGCTATATCTCTAGCCCTTATTTTTTATTTTGAGCCAGAGTCTTGCTAAGTTACCCAGGCTTACCACAAAATTGAAGTCCCCCGCCTCAGCCTCCTGAGTAGCTGGGATTATAGCCATTTCTACCATATTTGAAGAGCAGGTACATAATATGCCCAAGGCCCTGGAGGCAAACAGTACAGCCAGATTTCAAACTCAGCCCTGTTTGTGTGTGTATGTGCCAGGAATCAAACTCAGGACCTTGCACTTGCCAGGCAAGCACTTATGCCGCTGAGCTATATCCCCCGCCCCTCAAAACCCAGCTAATAAACCCAGTTCTTTTGCTTGCCCCTCACAAATCTTTCCTAAAAATCTAAAGAAGGAAAGAAAAGAACAACAGTGACAATGAAACTTTGAGAGATGCCCATGTTGGTGGCTTAACGTGAAAAATGAGAGGCCCTGGTTTGGTGTTACACACTCTCAGGGCTGGAAGGGGTCATTTGATCCCTTTTACAAAAGAAGAATTTAAGGTCCAAGGAATTTCAGAAGCTCCTTTAAAAATCGTCTAATCTTTTTCTGCCAAGGCACTCCCTTTGGTAATATTTGGTAAGCTAGTGAGGAAGAAAACCATTAGGGAGACAGGGGAAAGTATCTAGAGGAATGTTGGTAATTGCTGTTGGTCCTGTTGGTAGTCACCTCATTACAATGCGATCTTTCTCTTCTGGCAGTTCCCCACGGTTGCTGCCCTGCCCCTCTGTTTCCTGCTTTGTCCTGGAACAAGTGAGATTTACTATACACCTGACCTGCCAGTTCCCAGGGGGCCCTGTGGTTATGGAACTTGCTTTATGGTGCACTGAACTGGCTGGGTATTATTGTTCCTGGTTCTCATTGTCTGGTGGAATATGAGAAGCTTCAAAGATTTTTCTCAAATGAAAGGACAGGATCTGTACATGTTGGTTCAGAGTAGGCATTAGGATCTCATGAACTCTCAGTGCTCGGGAGTTTCTCTCCACTTTGAAGTTCAAAAAGGACTAGTTTGCAGAAACCCAGCTTAGACCAAGTTTAAAGTGACTGTTGAACCCTGGCTCTGAGCTGGGCTCTGTGAATAGCTGTGTGGTCTTGAGCAAGTGTCAGTTTGTCTGAGGCTGTATAAGGTAATAAAAAGGCAACTGGACTTGTCCTGGGCCATGGGTTTGAGCCCCTGCAGGAGCAGCTCTCACTAGCTCTGTGATGGTTTAGCAATTCGCTTCTCGGAGCCCATTTTTTTCAGAAGAATTAAATGATTGGTTTTTTTTTTTTATTTTAAAGGTTCTCCATCCTTACCAGTTATGGTTGATACATTGTGTCAACCTGGGGAGTCTAGAGGTTTGGCTAAGTGAATCAGCAGGGAGCCAGGGTGCTTACTTTGTGTACATCCTGAGCCTGTGGAAGAGGAGGGCGTGGAGATTATGTGAGAGCTACATGCCCCTTAGGTGGGGGTAGCCTGTTTACAAAATAAGGGAGGGAAAGAAGCTGCTGGCCGCCATTCCTCCCCTTTGCTCTGGCTGCTTTGCTGTTCCGCTGCCATTCCCCCCTTTGCTCTTGTTCCTTTGCTGCCTTCTGCCTCAGAGCCAGCCAAGTATGGACTGGAACCTCCACAAACTGTAAGCTAAATAAACCTTTCCTTCCTTCATTTTGGGCATTGGTATTTTGTCTCAGCAACGAGAGAAAAGTAACCAAGACAGATGGTTAGGCAATTCGCTTCTCGGAGCCCATTTTTTTCAGAAGAATTAAATGATTGGTTTTTATTATTTTAAAGGATCTCGGGCCTGGGGATTTAGCTCAGCGGCAAAAGCGCCTGCCTGGCAAGCGCAAGGTCGTGAGTTTGATTCCCGGTACCGGAGAAAAAAAAACACACAAAAAAAAACTAACAAGGATCTCCATCCTTACCAGTGGATTCACGATTGTTTGAGGTTCACATCACCAGTTACTGAGTGGCGTGAGAGAGAACCATATATAAAGTGAATGTATTTTATACCAAGAACCTTTATAGCTGGGCATGGTGGCGCATGCCTATAATCCCAGCATTCAGGAGGCTGAGACAGGAGGATTGCTGTCAGTTCGAGGCCAGTGTGGGCTACATAGTAAGACCCTGTCTCCCAAAAAAAAAAAGTGAGAACTTTTGTGATGAGTCATTGGCTGTAGTTGTCACTTTGTGTTACATATTGCTATGTCTTTAAAGCAACAGATTTTAATAACTGAAGGTATGGTTTTCTATTTATTTAATACCTATAAGGACCCCTTATTGTTCGAAGCTGCTGTAGACATTTACTTAATCTAGATTCCTTTTTGCACTATGACGATCAGTAGCCGCTGTTGATAAGGTTGCAGATGTGAGAGGTAAATACTGGAGAGAAAGTAACCAGCCTTTCTCTTTTTCCTGAAAAAGAACAACTCTAGGAAAGACTGAACTCTGTATTGGTTTTCCTTTGGGCTTCGTAAAAATCCCCAAGACTTCACACTATTTCTTTTAAATTTTCCCTGATGCTTGCCTGGCAAGCCTGAGGTCATAAGTTCGATTCCTGGTACCAAAAAAAAAAAAAAAAAATTTTTTTTCCCTGAATAAAGGTTTTAAGAATCACTGAATTTTAGTATTATGAGGGAGCTAAAGAGGCCACAAGTGTTCTTTTGAAGAGGATCTAGGCTAGGGAGGCTAGAGAGCTAGGGATCTCCATTAATAACTTGCTCAGGGACTTACAGAAAAGCAGAGTGAATGTGTAACAAAGAAACTGAAGCCAGTTTTAGCCACATAAGACTTTACCGACTGGGGGTCATCCTGGGAACCAGAAGCTTTACCCCAGTGGAATCATCCTTACTATCCTTTGGAGCTTATCTTTGGAATTTACTTTTCTAGCTGACAATTGCATTCGACCTTTCAGTTAGGTTTGCTTCCAAAGGAAGCATCAGGCCTATGCTAGACCCCTGGAGATAAGATGACCAAGGTGCAGTTTTTGCCGTGTAGAGCTGGGAGCGAGGAGTCCGGGAAGAAAGATTGAGCGTGAATGACTAAGGGAATCAGAAACACCCAGAGTAAACCTATTAAAGAACAAAGAATATAAAACTGGTGCAGACAAGTGAAATAAACACTGTCTGCCTTTGGGGAAACATCAAGAAAGGAGTCTGATTAAGGGAAAAGATGGACAAAGTATCCTAAATGTACCAAACAGCTTAAAATATGAATGTTGCGGTACAGTGACATGGATATGTGTGGCGGGCATACAGAACGGATCAAATGTAACTAGAGCATCCCTTTATAAGCAAGGAAGAAAGCTTGTTTGGGGTAAAGCCATTCAGTACTTCATGAAATGTTTTTATAGCAGACCAGGGGCCGGACTTGGTCCTTTTAGTTTTTGAAGATAACAATTGCCAACTTTGAGGTTTTTGTTGTTGTTGTTCCCGTCTCACGGGCTTTGCACACGCCCCACCCTGTGTTCTCTGTTTGTTTTTTTTGTTGTTGTTGTTGTTGGGTTTTTTTGCCTAGTTAATTTCTTTTCATCCTTTAGAGCTCAGTTTGAAAACTACTTGCCCCATCCCTGTTTCCCTAGTTACGAACTTGATCTCTCCTTCATGTTCCTTGTCCTGATTATAAATAAATTATGTTATTGTTTAATATTTGCTGTGTCTAATCTCTTGCTTGCTGCTCTTTCCCTAACATGGTGTTGGACGCATAGTTGGCATGCAATACATATTTGCTGAAAGAATGACTGAAGCGTGTCCATTGAACTCAGCAACAAGAGTCACTGTTGACCTTGGTTAGACGGTTTTGCAGAAATGGTGGGGGTGGAAGCCAGACTGCAGTAAATGGGAAATGAGGAAATGAAGGCAGTGATGCGCAGAAAACTTTTCGTAGGTGCAGCTGTGAAGGGGAGAGGCTGGGGTAGTAGCTAGAGCAAATACGGTGCAGAGTTGTTTTTGATAGGAAAGACATGAGCTTATTTAATAGTGAACCAACACAGAAAGAAGGTCGTGGAGTAGATACCTGAAAGTATGCATCTTCTAAGAGGTGGGATAGGTGGAATCCAGAATGCGAGTGTCATGCTTAACAGCCTCACATTTGTTCTGTAGACATTGGCAAGCCTGACCTAGAGCTGAGATAGTCTGGAGCCTGAGTGAGCCAGCTGAGATTGTGCAGCAGACAGGAAAAGAAGCCGAAGAACTGAAGTAGGGTGACGTTTGGAAGGTGGAACCAGATAGCTATGAGAGGAAGAGTAGGGGGTCTTGACTTTGTGTAGCCACAGAGCAGATGCCTAAATAAGTGTAAACGGAATGGTTTTGGGGTTTCTCAAGAGCAGAGAAAATGGGGCAGGCTGTGGAGGATGAGGCAATAACAGGTTATCTCAAGTTTCCTCTTAGTGGAAAGTCCTTACCCTGTGAGTTTTGGGACTAGCCAAGATGTTGAATTGTCAAGTGGGTGGTCAGGTTAGACACTATTCCTTTTAGGTTAAAAACTGAAAACAAGAAACAAGGTGTGGCTCAAAAATAATGAGTTTTTCTGAGAGCAGGGCTCGTAACTGACCCTGACAGACTTTCCATGTAAGTTTCCAAAAATGTTGCAGAAATAAGCTTATGAGTTTCATTTGAATGGCTCTGTTGATTAAAAATCTCATTGGGAGTCAGGCATAGTGGCACATGTCCATAATCCCAGCACTTGGGAGGCTGAGGCAGGAGGATCACCACCATTTCAGGGCCAGACTAGGCTACATAATTCAAGTCTAGCCTGAAGTACATAGTGAGACCTTGTCTCAAAAATTTTTTTCTCACTTGGGCCAAGGGTATAGCATGTAGCCTAGCAGTAGAGCACTTGCCTACCATACGTGAAGCACTGTTTGATCCCCAGGACCACAAAAATATGCACACAAAACCCTCTCACTAATTTATTGTTTTGTCCAGTGTCTGCCTGACCTGGCCCTGGCTTGTATGAGCTTCTCAGACTTTTTTGTCATGGAGGTATGTTTTGTGTTTTGCGGCAATGGAAATTGAGGCCAGGGCCTTTGTACTGATACTCCAGCCTCTTTCTAAACTTTTTTTTTTTTTTTTTTCCTTTTTGGTGTGTTTGAGACAGGGTCTCACTATGCAGTTCAGACTGGCCTTGAACTCACTTTATAGCCCAGGCTGGCCTCAAACTCACAATGATCCTCCCGTCTCAGCCTCCCAAGTGCTAGGATTACAGGTATGTGCCACCATGCCTGGCTTTTTTTTTTTTTAAATTGGGAGCTAGGATCTTGCCAGGTTGTTCAGGTTGAGCTTGACCGTGTGATCCTTTTGCCTTACTTTCCCAGAGTGCTGGGATGCCAGGCATGCATCCTGGCAACCTTAGAATTTTTGAGAATGGCGTATACTCCCTGACTACGACCATTCTGCTACTCAAAGAGCAAAAAGACCCTTCTGAGAGTGGGGATGATAGATCCAGGAAGAATGATGGGTGGGCATATAAATGCCCCATCCTTGGAAGAGGACCAAGAGCTAAAAGGAGCGGAGGGGAAAGGGAAGTAAAAAGAATTAACATGTGTTATGTACATGTACCAACTCCCTGTGGTGAATGTAGTCATTATGTCCCGCAGGCGTGTACTGATAAAAAAATTTTAAATGTCCCATCATTTAGGAACTAGTGGGGAGGAGTGGCTTTTCAGTTGTGCTAGCTTTCACTGTCCTCGCGGATGAGGAGGACAATTGTCTGCAGATGGGCTGCCCACAAATGGTGCTGAGCAATCTTGAAGTGCCTGGAGCTGTGCTTTGTCTATTCATGGACCCTGTGCTGCGAAGCAGGGCTCAGTGACTGTCACTATGCCTGTGGCAGTCTGGAATTAGCCAGAGAGAACAAAGCTGCATACACAGAGTGCACAAGGGAGTCTTGTAACAACCTTGTCCCTCCTTCTAGGTCTGCATCAGGTACCACGGCTTGATCTGAGGTGCCTGCTTTATTTCAAGAAGTTAGCATCTGAACCACATCAAGAGCCTTGTGTTTTGTCTGGGGCGCCTCCCTTTTGGAGAGACATGGAGCAACCCTTTGTGGCCGATCTTTCGGCCCACAAACCCCGTACATCTTTTCTCAGCCTTTAGTAGATCTTCCCCATATTTCAAGGCTCAACGCCAATGTCCACTTCATCTAGAGACTTTCCTGCCCCTCACTGGAATAAACAGGAGTTAATACGATGGTATAGAAAGAACAGACTTTTGAATAAAGTAGACCTGGATTTGAACGCTCTGTCAGCCACTTGGCCTGTCATCCCTCCCTGCTGGCTCCAAGCATCGGTTCCCTGTTAAACTCCTTAAATGAGAATGATGATATTTGTCACCCAGGCTTTTTTTTTTTGTTTTTAAACAGGGTTTCATGAGGTAGTTCAGACTAGCCCTGAACTCATTATGTAGCCCAAGCTGGCCGTGAACTTGTGGTAATCCTCCTGCCTCAGCCTCCCAAGTGCTGGGATTGTAGGCATGTGCCACCTTGACAGGATTTTTTGAGAATTAACTGAGACTGGGTCTGTCAAAGCAACTTGCATAATTTTTAACATATAGGAAACATTTGTTAAATGTCTTCTCCCTCTTAAACCTGTAACTTTTAATGAACTGAAAAATAGTACTTCTACTCCCAAAATGATATTCAAGTGAAAAATTACAATATGTAAAACTTTGTCCTCCAGGAGAAAGTTTGCTGTTTGTTGAGGAGTACAGGTGCTACTACCCAGCAGCCTCCAACATAGAGCTTTGTGTTGGGAGGACCAATGATTGTTAGTTGAGCAAATGAGCTCCTAGGTTAAATGATGGGAAATCTAGAAATAGTCAAAATCAGTAATGGCAGCACTCAGGAGGCTGAGGCAGGAAGAGTGCTGTGAGTTTGAGGCCAACCTGAACTACATAGCGAGACCCTGTCTCAAAAAACAAACAAGCAAACAAACAAACAAAAATCAGTAACAGGTCTAACTCAGAGAGGAGAGATTTCAGGGCACTACTTGGGAACAGTCATAAGGATTGACATTGAAAAAGAGACCTTCTTTATTTCTTCTACTTAGAGTTGTAAGCAAAGGCTAAAAGATCTAGGAAAAGACAAGATTTTGTCTCAATAGAAAAAGGAGCAGAAGGGGTTGGGGATTTAGCTCAGCGGCACAGTGCCTGCCTGGCAAGTGCAAGGTTGTGAGTTCGATTCCCAGTACCGGAAAAAAAAAAAGAAAAAGAAAAAGGAGCAGAGTTGTTTATTTACTTATTTATTTATTTATTATACCGAGAGTCAAACTCATGACCTCGCACTTGCCAGGCAGGTGCTTGTGCCACTGAACTATATCCCTGGCCAGAGTTGGTTTTTAAAAAATAAAATGAGAAAATTGGGTGTGGTGGTGCATGTGTATAATCCCAGCTACTTGAGAAGCTGAGGCAGGAAGATCCCCAGTTCAAGACTAACTTGGGCAATTTAGTGAGACCATGTTTCAAATACATGAATGAATGAACTAACAGACAAACAAATAAGTAAGTAGGACAGACAAAGCTACTTTTAAGGGTTTTCTGTCTATAGGGAGATAAGCCAAGGCTGCCAGGTGCCTACCAGAGATCTTATGGAGTAGAAAATGGTGTCAAGCAAAGTATTGGTCTGACCTTTTCAATATAAGATTCTGTTAACTTGTTCTACATGGTTGGAAGCTCATCCTTTTGCCTCCTGCTGCTTTGGACCTCTGACTCTTGGTTTTGTGTGCAGGTGAAGATGCCTGGTGTCAGGGCTGTGGGGACCATATTGCTCCAAGCCAGAGGCTGTACCGGACTGTCAATGAACTCTGGCACAGCTCTTGCTTCCGGTAAGTGGGTCTGTCCTCCTTCCTTTACCAGCATATAGTGGCCAGGCACTATTCCGGATACTAGAAAGTAAAGAAGCAAGTTTCTGACTAGAATTTCTATCTTGGCTGGGGAGTAGGTGTGGAGTGGGAGGGACGTGCCAAAGAAGAACACCCCTGAAGCCAGGCTAAAGAGGAAGAACCTCTGCCGGGAGTGGTGACGCATGCCTGTAATCCCAGCACTCAGGAAGCTGAAACAGGAGGATCGCAGTGGGTTCAAGGCCAGCCTGGACTACACAGTGAGACCCTGTCTCAGCAAACTTTAAAAAAAAATGAAAGAACGTCAAGTGCAGCTGGAGGGGTAGGGAGGGAAGATGGCAAGAGCCCTTTCCACAGTTTCTCTTGGCACACTCACTTTATGGGTAAGGTGACCAAGACCCAGAAAGTGACTTTCCCGTGGCTGGAGTACTGATACATAGGTGCCTCAAGGGTTGTGTGCAGTTGGCGCTGCTAGCTCTTGTTCATCGTAGAATTCCTCCCCAGGTTCCTGCTTTTTTGTTACTTTCTTGTAGCTCTTACTGTTCAGAGGCAGCTTGGTTTCTTAAAAGTTGTATGGACTTTAAAGTCAGATTTGCCCTTGTTTCCTGGGTCTCCGTTTCCTCACCTAGCAAACAGGGATGTTGACAACCTATCTCAAAAAAAAAAAAAAGGACTAAAATAATAGTAATACTAATCTGTCTCATAGACTTACTAAAATTGAGTGAAATGATACACCTAATCCATCCAGTACATGATAAGTATACACTGAATAGTTCTTCCTTTCCCCTGTACATTGGAATCTTCAAGGGTGGGAGCTTGTCTTTGTATCTCCAGAATGTAAAACAGTGGCTGGCCTACACTCATACCATACCTGCCAAATGAGGAGCTGTCCACTCTGGAGCCTGGGCAGGCATGTCCAGCCTCCATGGTGTGGAGTGATAGGGCAGAGCTCATGTTCTGAGAATAAGACAGACTGTAGACGGACACCATGTGCTGTGGATTCCAGCTCCCACACGCAGCTCTTGTTGCAAAGCATCCCCTGTGCTGATATCAAATAATGTCATTGACCTTTAAGCATTTGCCTCCCCCTGGGAGCTACGTGGGGAGTTGGTGTGGAGAAATTTGGCCTCTGAAAGAGCTGGAGAGGAACCAACATTCTCATGCCCTTTTTGCTCTAACTGTAGCTCTTTCTGTTCTTCCCTTCAACCTCAGTGAAGCTGGTGCCGCCTTCTCTGTGTATGATAGGAGTAAAGAGTGTCTGACCTTACCCTGTCGGTAGAACCCTCGGCTGGCCCTGTAGTTCATAGCTGAGGCTGACAAGCAGTATTAGAACCCAGTGAGTTCCCAGGGCAGGTTTTGCCTTGGCATCTAATCCACCTGGTCAAATTCATTCTTGCTGTTTTCCTGTTTGTACAAATATTCTCCATCCAAAATAAGCAGGACAGAGTAGAACAAGCTAATCCCTAGAATTTCTGGATTCTTCTGGAGCTAAAGAACTTCAAAACCAGAAGGAACCGCGTACTGTAGGTACAACCGCTTCACAACACAGATGAGAGAATTGCACAGGATCACTCAGGCCATGGATGACAAGAGCTATCCTTAAAACTGAAGTTTTGGATCATTTGTAAACCAGGTCAGATACAGCTAGTTAGAGAACTCTGTGTGTGTGTGTGTGTGTGTGTGTGTGTGTGTGTATGAGAGAGGGAGAGAAACATACACCCAAATGTATGTACATAAAGAAGTAAGGCATAAGCCAGTTATGCTGGCACATGTCTGTAATCCCAGCATCCTCGGTAGCTGAGGCAGAAGGATTATATATGTTTAATCTCAGCCTGGACAATTTAGCGATTTGAGACCCTTGCCTCAAAATTTAAAAAAGGACTGGAGATATAGCTCAGTTTGAGGGTTCTCAGTACAGTCTTTAGTGTTGGCTTCGGCAGCACATATAGTACAGTCTTTAATACTAAAAAAAAAAAAAAAATAAGGTATGTAAGCATGGAAGATAATAGTGTTAAAAATACATGCTACAAAATTAAACTGTCTTGTTTTAAATCCTGGGTTTGCAAGTTATTAACTGGCCTTATTTAACTTAGGTAACTGACCTTCAGGTAGCTTATCTATAAAGTGAGGAAAAGAATATTACTTGTTTCACATACTCATTAGGAAGGATTAAATGTGATACTTTCTATGTCTATAAAAAGAAAAAAAAAGGCCAGGTATGGTGGCATACGCCTGTAATCCCAAGGAGGCTGAGGCAGGAGGATCATTGCAAGTTTAAGGCCAGCCTGGGCTACAAAGTGAGTTCAAGGCTGGCCTGAACAGCATAGTGAAATTGTGTCTCAAAAAGACAAAAAAATTAAAAGTGTGTAACAAATCATCTGATCTGCATAGAAAACCTTTCATAACCAATAACTATCACTGTATCTTGTATATACTGATTTATGTCTCTTTATCACACAGTCATTGGTCATCTGATGTGGATTAAGGGTGACTGAGCTACCCTAGCAAGTTAAACTAAAGATCATGCCTATGGGAAAGAAAGAGTATCTAAGTTCAGTTTTGTGGGGTTTTTGGTTTTGGTTTTGGTTTTGGTTTTTTTGTTGTTTTGGGTTTTTTCTTAGTGTTTTGAGACAGGGTCTTGCTATGTATTACAGGCTGGCCTGGAACTCAAATCCTCCTTCATCAGTCTCCAGGGTGCTGGGATTGCAGTACTATCACACCCATAGTTTAATCTCCTAGTTGCCGCTTCACCTTAAGATCAGATCCTGTAATACAGCTTTAAGCTCCCAGCTCCCGAGCTTTCCTGTGATAAATGCTAGTTGGATGACCTGATGCCCTCTAATGGGGACTGCTAATTTGCCCTGGACATTTGCCCAAATTGCAGAAGATCCCCAGGGCTAGGAAAAGCTGTTGGAAGGAAGGAAGGAAAGAAAGAAGGACGGAAGGAAAACCTGTGTTTGACCCCTAAAGTAACTTGGGTTAGGAGGATGATGGGACATTGGCCTGAGAGATCTTTTAGGGTCTCTACCACCCAGTTTGCCTGTGATATCCTGATGAATTTACAGTATCTGGATGCAGGTCTGCTGGAAGCAGGAGAACCTTCCTTCTTTGCCATGAAAAAAATTTTTTTTGTCTTTTTTTTTGAGACAGGGTCTCATAATGCAGTTCAGGCTGGCCTTGAGCTCACTTTGTAGTCCAAGCTGGTCTCGAACTTGCAAGATCCTCCTGCCTCAGCCTCCCGAGTGCTGGGATTACAGGCATGCGCCACCACAAGAAATTCATTTTTATGGCTCCCTTCCAGCCTTGCTTCTGCCCAGCTGGGCTAGTTACAATAAAGGAAATGACTTTTCTTCCCTTCCTTGACACCTTTGTTTTCCTAGCCCGAGGGTGGGGCTGGACTTTGAATGGAGAAATTGCTGGAGTTCTTTCCAAGCTCCTCCCTTTGCCTCCTTACACTACCCCAACCTCCAGTCTGCAGCTACATCCGTAATTCTGCTTCTGATAGTCTTCCTCTGGATTTTTGAGCATTCAAGGCAATGGGAAACCACTTAAGGCTGGATCCTGAGACTACATTGAAGGCCCGCTGACCAGCCTCCTGGAAGTAGCCCAGTTGGTAATGGCGCTGGTGCTGTTGGGCTCCGGGCCAAGATCATTCTTATCTCCTGGACACATGGCTGACCAGCCCTTCTGCTTTCTCCCCCCAACCCTCCCAGCCAGCAGGCTTCCCTCTTCTTGAACAATGACATTGATTCTAGATCTGGAGCCCTTCTCTCTAAAGCTCTCTGGACCTGGCCCTCTCTCCTTAGGGAGGCCCAGAAAGTAACCAGAGTGTATGTTGTTTGTTGTTTGTAGCTGAGCTTCATGCGTGCAGCTGTGAATGGTGACTTAACCTCTTGACACGTTGGCCAGCCAGAGAATCTTCACAGGTTTTATGGTGATTGTTCCTTCACCCTCACTGGAAGTGTTGGCCAAGGAGACGGGAAAGCTGCCTTTGTTAGTTTTTGTGTCCCTAACCTAGGTCTCTCTTGCTTGACCTGGTTCCTAACAGCTTTATGTACCACTCTTAAGGCCCCTGGGAACTGTGAGGGCCTCCTTTCTGAGGATCGCAAGCACAGACTATTCGGGTTTTCTCCTGTGAAAAACGATCGGTAATTCCTGTTCTCTGGAAAAGGGCTGGTTGCTGATAGAAGACTGGTCACTTCCGGCGACAGACTATTTCCGCTAAAAGTGCTGTTAACCGATTTTTGCCAAAGATTGCAATGTTTTGAAATTTTACATCAAATGCGTATATATTACCTAGAAAAATTCAAGGAACAAGATATTGAAGAGAAAAAACTTTATTATGATCCATTGTGGGAGTTCCAAAAAACAGGACACTAGGCGTTTCACAGTTAACTTCCTCCAGGTCTCTGGCTTCTATGGGGGAGTCTGTGGAGCAACCCTGCCCTCTGCTGTTGTGTTGTTGGTGTTGCTGCCACATTTACTGGCCTAAGCCTTTGATTCTGGCGGCGGTCTTCTGGAAAGTGCGTTTGTGTGTATCTCCAAGGAAACAACCAGCCAGCTGGTTGTTGGACAGAGGCCTGAGGCCTACCTGTAGAGGAAAGGACAAACATCCCGCCCTCTGTCTGCCCCGTGAGAGACTCTGGCCTGAGTACAGAGTGGGGCTCCTAGGATTTAGCAGCAGCAGTGACTTTCATTGTGCCTTCATCCTGCTCTTTGCTGGGGGGAAGTGAAAACCAGGACCCCATAGAAACCCTGCAGCTGTTTCCTGAACAGAGGTGCAGAGCTGCAGAGGGATGAGACCAGGAATAGAGGAGTGATAATTTAATAAAGATTCTTGTAAGAGCTTCACTTAGCTCATCCTCACAACAGCTTGGCACTTTGTACCAAAACAGGAAGACCCAGAAAGATGGAGTAACTTGTCTACAATCATTACACAGCGACTTTTTGTGTGTTTGTGTTCTGGGGATGAAACCCAGGGCCTCAGGCATACTAAAATATGCTCTACTATTAAGCTGCATTGCAGCCACACACTGCTGGCGTTTGAACTTGGATCTCTCTAGCTGCCAGCAGGATCCTATTTCCCTCTTTCTACTGCTTCTCCAAAAAACAACATTAGGCTTGGAGTCACAGCACTTCATTTGAGTCTTCGCTGAGCTGGGCAAGCTTTACCTGTGGACAAGTTTCTTAGCCACTGTAATAAGTCTTAGTTACTGATGTATAAAATGTGATAAGAGGGCCTGAGGATTTAGTTCAGCAGCACAGCGCCTGCCTGGCAAGCACAAGATCGTGAGTTCGATTCCGAGTACTGGAAAAAAACCAAAACCAAAAAAAAAAAAAAAATTGTGATAAGAGAAATCCACCATATGGAATAGTTGTGAGGATCAAAGAGGTAATAATATTGCAGAGGTAGCCTTGTCAGTTTTCCCACTGGCCGTTCTTCAGTGTGTGTGTGTGTGTGTGTGTGTGTTTGTGTGTTGATGGTACTAGTGATTGAACCCAGGGCCTTCACACTGAGCTATATCCCCAGCTCATTTTTTGATTTTTTATTTTGAGAGGGCCTTGCTGAATTGTCCAGGATGAGCTCAAATTTACAATCCTCTTGCCTCAGGCTACCAGAGTGCTGGGATTACAGCCATGCACCACCACACCCAGTTTAGTGTTTTTTTTTTTTTGGTACCGGGAATCAAACTCAGGACCTCACATTTGCCAGGCAGGCACTGTACCTCTGAGCTATATCCCCAGCCCTTAGTCTTCATTGTATATGACGCCCCCCAAAAAAAACTACTAGAGGGACATGTTGAGCATTCCTAATTCAAAATCCAATGTACTCCAAAATCTGAAACTTCATGAGTGCCAGCATAAGGTCACAAGTGCAAAATTCTATACCTGACCACATATAACATATCACAGTCAAAATACTAAAAATATTACGAAACAAACTATCTTTAGGCTCTGAGTATAAGGCATATATAAAACAAGTGAGTTTTATGTTTAGAAATTATTCACACTCCCAAGGTACCTCATTATGCATATGCAAATATTTCAAAATGCAAAACACTTCTAGTTCCTAGCATTTCAGCTAGGGTAGCCTCAGTCTGTGAAAGCAGAGAAAAAGGAATCAGTTTGGAGTCAGGCTGCTTGGGCCTGCATCCCAGCTTCCTTATCAGCTACCTGACCTTGAGTCAGCTGCTTACTTCTCTTTGCTGTACTTTCCCTATCTATGAAAGGGGGAAAGGTTTCCACCTACAGAGATTGTTATGAAAATTGATCATATATTCAGAGTCCTTAGCATAGTCCATGACCATTATTAGGATTTATTAGATATTAATGTCTGTTGTTAGTGTCTGTTACTCCCCATCCCCAGCCAATATGTTCTGCTGTCAACTTGAGAAGTTCATTTTTTTTTTTGGTACCGGGAATCGAACTCATGACCTTGTGCTTGCCAGGCAGGCGCTGCGCTGCTGAGCTATAGCCCCAACCTCGTTTGGTTTTTTGTTGTGATGTGTGTTTCCTTTTTTTTTTCTACCCCCAGTACTGGGAATTGAACCCCAGAGTGGTTGCACCACGGAGTAACTTCTCCAGCCATTTTGTTCTGAGAAAGGGTGTCACTAAGTTGATCAAGATGGTTTTGAATTCCTGAGCTCAAATGATTTGTCTACCTCAGCCTACCAAATAGCTGGAACTACGTGGTACACCCTGTACAGCTTTGACATGTCCATTTGAATGTTTTCTAGATACCTCGGGTTCAGCTGGACTTACAGTCTTCTCCCCAGAACTGGCTTCTCTCTAATGGTAACCTCACTCACTGAGTGACGTCACCGCTCATCTACTGCCTAGGCCAGAGACCTGGGAGTCCTTGGTGCCTCCTCTCTGTCATCCTCCGTAGCAGAGTCTCCATTTTCTCAGTAGATTATGTTTTCAATGTGTTCATTTATTTCCATTTCTGCCCATCCAAGCAACCATCATCTCTCACCTAGACAGCTGCAGGAGCCTGTGTCCCTGCAGTCTTCCACAGTTAGTCTGTACCCTCCAAGCTGTTCTCTACAAAGTAGCCAGAGTGAGTGGTCCTTAACATCAGAACAAAACCTGGCCATGTCACACTCTGCCGTCTCCTTCCCGTACACGTTCATGACTTTCTAGTGTTAAATAAAATAAAGACCAAAATCCTTAATGTGCCCTGAAGTAGACTCCTCCATTCTCTGGCCTCTGCCCCTGTGTCCACAGCCACTAAGCCTCTGCTTTCGTACTTCAGCCTCACTGCTCTTATTCATGGGGCCAAAAGCATAACCCTTTTCCTACTGACAGGCTGTGTTCATGCTGCACCCCCAGTGTGAATGTCCTCTTGCATTCTTTTCGCCTAATTAACTCTTGTACCTTATTCAGATCTTTACTTGGGCCTATAATCCCAGCACTCAGGAGGCCGAGGCAGGAGAATCTCTTCAAGTTCCAGATCTTGGTTACATAATGAGTCCAGGCCAGCCTGAACTATGGAGTGAAACCCTGTCTCAAAAAAAAGAAAAATCTTTACTTGGATGGCTTAAGAGAACATAGTTATTCCTTATCCCTGAAGAATAGGTCCCCTGTCTGTGCTTTCGTAGACCTTTCCTTTGAAGCTTCTCTACCAGTTTTAATTTCACATTGATTAATGTGGGCCTCTCCTTTGTGACGTAGTGAACATAGTTTGATCAGGACCGTGGGGCTTTTTGCCCGTCAGTGTGTCACAACCGACACCATTGGCACAGGAGGGAAAATTGCTGAATGAGTTGCCAGAAGTGGCCAAATGATGTGATGAAAGTGGGGGCTTTCCCTGCCCTTCCGCTTTCCCACGTCCTTCTCTTAGCGAGCACTGTGGCTGCACTTCCTGTAAATGGCAGGGAGGAACTGCTTGCAGATGCCGTGTTGTTTTGGAAAATTGCCTACAGATGTTGAGGTGAGGAGATAAGGCTTTATCTCCTCCCTTCAGGAGAACCATTCCACAGTGAGGAGAAGCCGAGAGGCTGACCCAGCAGCAGGTCTCAAGCCGCACTTCTCTCTGGGTACCATCCAGACAGGAACAAGTCCTGGGTTCCCGGGTCCCTCTGGCAAGAAGGGCAATGGAGGAAGAATGAGTCCAGCTCCTCTGGCCCAGACTAGTTACGAGTTACTCTGAAATACGAAAAATCTCAATCCCAGTGGTAAGTTTTTTTGTTTTTAGAAATTTTATCTTGAAATGATTTAGCTAATGATGCCATGAAGTACAGAGTTGAAAAAATGGCATTCTACATAGCGTCTTTTACTCATACTATACCTGAATCTGTGGTAAGGAAGGGGGCAGCATGGTTGGCAATCCCCAAAACTTGATGTTTGTGAGTTAAGCTGGTACCGTGAGAGCAGTATCATGTAGTACAGAGCGTAAACTCCAGAACTACATCGCTTAAGTTCATATCCTGACTTCCGCTTCTTACTAGCTGTGCCCTTTGGGCCAGTTGCTTACCTTGCTGTGTTTCACGTCCTCATCTGTAAAATGGACGTACTTATTCTCTACCTCCTGGTTGCTACAGCAAGAGATCAATGAGCGAAGTCATGTGCAGCTCTGAGAACAGGGCTTTGCATAGAGTGAGCATTCACGAATGTTAGCCATTTACTGGCTACTAAAGAGGCACATGTGAGTGGCCAGCACAGAAACAAAAATAAAAAGTCGGTGAGGTGAAACTGGTGATGTATCTAAAAATGTGAATCTGGTTTGGTCACTAGAAAGGGGTTTTTGTTGTAGGCAGGGCCCGTTTAGTGATTCACCACTGCCCAGCATAAAATCTCTCATTTATTGATTGATTGGTCTTTTCGAGACAGGGTCTCACTATGCAGTTCAGGCTGGCCTTGAGCTCGCTGTATAGCCCAGGCTGGTCTCGAACTCACAACGATCCTCCTGCCTCAGCTTCCTGAGTGCTGGGATTACAGGCGTGTGCCACCATGCCCAGCCTGAAATCTCTTCGTGACTGCTCTTATTTTATTTATTTGTTTTATGAGACAGGTTCTCACTAGCTCATGCTGGCCTTGAACTCAGTATGTAGCCCAGGCTTGCCTGGAACTGGAGCAATCCTCGTGCCTCAACCTCCTGAGTGCTGGGATTACAGATATGCGCCACCACACCCAGCTCATTTCTCTTTAGTCCAACCTTCTGATTCCTGTGTCAGCTTCCTGGAATTTGTTTTATTTTGTTTTCTGTTTTTGAGACAGGGTCTTACTCTGCAGTGCAGACTGGGCTTAAACTCACTTTGTAGCCCAGGCTGGCCTCTAACCCACAGTGATCCTCCTACCTCAGCCTCCTGAGTGCTGAGATTACAAGCATGAGCCACCACACCTGGCCTAGGATTTTTTTTTTTTTTTTTAAGACAGGATCTCACTATGTTGCTCAGGCTGGTCTTGAACCTCTGGACTCAAGCTGTCCTCCTGCCTCAGCTTCCCAGAGAGCTGGGAATATAACTGTGCCTAACTGTGGGATTCTTGAAAATGGAAAGGTCTGGAAGTAATATTTATGTGGGTATGCAGATTTTAATTGTCAGTACATAAGTGGACAGTGAGGTGGATAAGTAGTTAGGGCAGAATGATCACAGCATGTCTGTATGTCTGGGTTTTATGAAATCTTGTTTCTAGACCCAAAGGCCAAAAAACTGGGTCCAAATTAGGGTCATTCACCAAGGCACCAGCCTTGGAGAGGTCTCTTGTGGTTGATCAGCTAGCATTCCTCTGACTACCACCCTTTCCATTGCTTCTCTTAGCTCTGACCTACTGGGTGTAGAATATTTTTTGTTCAACTAAATATTTTTATAAACGAGTAAGTTGAAGCACAGAGAGGTTTAAAGGCTTCTCTAAGATAACAGCAAATTTACTGTTAACGAGAGCAAGTTCTCAGGTATTCTGTACAGGCGAGGGCTCTTCTGGCATTACTTAGAGATTTATTAAAGTGTCCAAGGGTTTTTTTCCCAGTGCAACAGAAGAATGTCCATGTGAATGCAGCATTTGACACGAGTACCCAACAATGCATTTTTCTTCTCTCCTTTTCTTTCTTGTTTTTGTGTTTGTGGTGCGGGGGATGAAACTCAGGACCTCACACATACTAGGCAAGCACTCTCCCACTGAGCCACATCCCCAGCCCCTGCAATTTCTAATGTTAGTATCACAAAGCAACAGTAGGTGATTATTTCCAAGGGTGTGATCCCATTCTTAAGTGCTTGTAGAGCATACAGACAAATCTGTTAAAATAACTAAAGTGAACTGGATGTGGTGGAGCATGCCTATAACTCAGACTTTAGCAGGCTCAGGCAGGAGGATTAGAAGTTGAAGTCCCGCCTGGTCAAGGACTCAGTGTGAGCCTGAGTCAAAACAAAGGGGCTAGGGATGTAGTTCAGTGGTAACGTGTCCCTGGGTTTGATACCCAGTTAAAAAAAAACAAAACAAAAGAAAAAAACCGAGTTGGTAGAGATGTAGCCTCAGGACAAAGGTATTATCTGTTGTGGGTGAGCCCTGGTTGGCCAACAAACCTCACACGGACATAATGGACATACACATAGTAAACTGGAGGTATAAACGCCTGCTTGGGGAGTCAGCTGAAAACCAGCGTTCTTTTTGGTATTTCAGACTTTATGTTCTGTTCATTGAGAGCGTCTGCTTGCATAAATATCTCCAGTGACTCTTCACTCCCTGTAGGCAATTCGAGCCGGGAGACCTGGTCTTTTGTGATCTATCCCTGCTCTTTTCCATCATCCCAGTCTCCTCACTGATCACTGCCCACAGGTGCCCTGCATTGCAGTTTATGGATAGGATCAGTGTTATGTGAGCGTACCGGGCTCTTTTATGCCTCAGTGCATTTGCACATGTTCCTTCAGGCTTGAAGCCCTTTGTCTGCCTGGCAATCAGCCTGTTACAGTCTGCCAGTACATCCCGTACTCCATAGAGGAGCTCCCTGAAGTCCACCCTTACTTCTCACTACTCAGAGGAGACTTTTTCTCTCCTTATCTTCCTCATACCTTAGTTATGACTGTGTCAGTATTTGTTTACATATCTAGTGTTGCTCTTAAAGTATAAAATTCTCCAAGGGTGGAACCATATCTAATTCGTCTTTGTATCCAGAGCTTAGCACGGTGTCTAGAATTGCAGCAGGCACTCAGTGCTTGCTGGGTGAGCGATGTGTTTGTCAGATGACTCTGGACGTTTGAATAAAGCCTTTGCAGCGCACACCTGCCTCAGCCACTTCTTCATCCCTGGGGCGGGATAACCCGAGGCCCACAGTGTAAAGGAGGAGAAGTTTATTTTGGCTCATGGCTTTGGTCCATGATTGGTGGGCTCCAGGGCACAAACGCCCGGTGGAAGAACATGGGCAGAGCAGAGCTGCTCATTCCCTGGCAGCCAGGAAAGGGGGTGGGGAGAAAATGCGAGAGAGGCAGGGGGGGACAGGGATAGGGACAGAGACAGAGGAGCAGCCAAGGACAAGAACGCGCCCTTTCAGGTCACACCCCAGTGACCACTTCCAGCCAGGCCCCGCCACTGTTGAGCGTAGGGCTTCCCTGATCCCGCCACCTTTCACACATACGAAAATTTTGGGGGACATTTTGAAGCTAACCCATAACAGCACCCTCCATCTCTTTGCTCTGCCTAGGTCTTCCAGATAACAGCTTTTTTTTTTGGAAGTGATAAAATAAGACGTCAGTCTGTAAATGTCATCCCTGCTGTAACTGCCATAGCTCACTGTGCTATTTGACCTGGTTTCTTTGTCTCATCAAAGGCTAAACTCTCTTCCCCCCTGGAAATGCTGGAGGGGCGCTAACATTCGCTTTCCTTATGTGCCTCCCCATTACCAAGAAATCCCTGCACATGCTAGAGATAGGAAGCAATTTAAGGTTGCTTTCTTCGGTGTGTCAGTCATGGTCTGGTCATACCTTCCCCACAGCGCTGTGTAGTATCTATGTTCAGATCAGAAGATGCCCCATTCCACTCCATCAGTAGTAATGATTTTTTTTTTTTTTTTTTTTGCAGTACCGAGGATCGAACTCACGACCTTGCGCTTGCCAGGCAAGCGCTTATGCCACTGAGCTGTATCCCCAGCCCCCAGTAGTAGTGATTCTTGCAGGACAGCTATTTGTGAAATTGGCTAATATGTGTTTATTTTACATTGATTTTAGTTCCTTGGGTAGCCTTTTCAAGGAATGCCCCTATCTTCTTTATTTTTTTTTTTTTCGGGTACCGGGAATCTAACTCACGACCTTGCACTTGCCAGGCAGGCGCTGTGCTGCTGAGCTAAATCCCCAGCCAAATTGTGGATAGGCTTCTTCCTGACGCTAGCCACTAACTAGCATCCCTTGTTTTTGGTTTTGTTTTTGTTTTTTTTCCTATACCGATACCGGGAACCGAACTCACGACCTTGCGCTTGCCAGGCAGGCGCTGTGCCACTGAGCTAAATCCCCGGCCCCACGCCCCTATCTTCTAGAATTATCTTTTTATAACAATACCTGAGCACCACTACAGTGTCACTGAGGAAGGAGGGAGGCAGCTGCCAGGGGGCTGTAGGTGAGTAAGAATATCGCCAGGAAGGTAAAGGTCCTCAGTGAGCTAAGGCGTAACTGTCAGCATGTCAGTCAGCAAACATTTATCTAGTGAGCCACAATCAGAATAAGAAGAACAACCTCCTTTTGCATCCATTTTCTCGTTTGTAACAAGGGCACAATAGTGATTTATCCTGCCTTCCTTTCACAGTTAATATGAACGGAAAATGAAATCAAGTGGAAAAACACTTAGGAAAAAGTAAAGTACTGATTTTCAATCTTTTTGTGTGTGTGTGAGGTTTTACATTTATTAAAGGTATGAAAAGAAAAACATGCTCCGCAGAGCAAGTTTGGGCCAATTAAAAGTAAGAAAAGAGATGCGCCTGCAAGGAACACTAGGAGACTGAAAGAGTTCCCACTGGCCCCAGCTGGCTGGTAGCCGTCTGTTGTATCTCTCAATCTTTGTTGTACATCAGAAACATTGGGCTTATTTAAAATGAAGGTTTTCCTGGGCATGGTAACACACGCCTGTAATCCCATCACTTGGGAGGGTGAAGCAGGAGGATCGCTGCTGTTTCAAGACCGGTCTGTACCACACGGTGAGTCCAAGGCCAGCCTGAACTACATAGCAAGACACTGTCTCAACAAAATAAAAATAAAACGTAGGTTCTCAGCCCCAATCTGTTATTCTGTGTGCCTGGGATGGGGCCCAGGAATCTTCATGTTCATCAGGTTGCCCAGAGAAGTCCAGTGTAACTATTCCTACAGCCACACTTTTGGAAATACCACTGTCAATCAAAGAACAATTATAAGATAATTATTTGAGGCAGCTTTAGTGTGTCAGATCTGTCAAGGCCACTCGGGACTTTCCTGTCTCTCAGGAGCTATTCCTATTCCCCAGTAAGTTTTCCTACTCTTAAAAAAAGATGGATTAAATTTCAGCTCTACCAATTCTTTCTATAACTATGACCTTGAACAGCAACCCTCTGTGTAGTACCTTAGCAATTTAGCAAGATTCTGCCTCAAAAGTAAATAAAGGGCTGTGAGTATAGCTCAAAAGCCCTTGCTTCAATCCCCAGTAGTAGGGGAGAACATAGCCACAAAATGAGAACCCCAGCCTCCCAGACTGACATTAAGTATAATGACTGTTCTACGCCAACTGTATACCAGATGCTGCAGATGTGTTCGTGAAATAAAAATGGAAATACTTAACTGGTCCAATTCGCAAAAAAAGGTAGGAAAAGATCCTGAAAAAAGTAAATTTATGATCCTCTTCATTTGACTCCACAAAATTTGGGGGGGAGCTGATAAGGCATTATAAACATTAGTTATCCCACTCTTCTAGCACAGTATTCTCTTATAGTAAGGATCTGACATCATGTTTATTTACAAGGTAGGCATCTGTGGGCACCTGGTATGGGGCAGGCCTATGCTGAGCCTGAGGGGTACCCAGTATCTGCCCTCCTGAAGTGTGATCTGTCAGTAGACAGACGTGGGCCCTGAACATTTCGTGTGTGATGAGCTTGGAAGTGTCTGGGGAACCTTTTCTAAGGGAGAGTGAGCGTTCTGGTGTTGGGCTGGAAAAAAGAAAAGACAACCACCAGCTGGAGACATAGGAGGCTGTGGAGGTTTGGGGGCTATTAGAGAAGGCGTTACAGGGTCTGGTCAGCAAATGGAGAGGAACAGGAAGTAGCCGGAGCAGCAGCCCTGGTGGGGAATCTAAAGTGACAACCCCTATACTCTGAACGCAGTACACCTGATAGGCTTTCTTTGCCATTGGACAAAAACACTAGGGAAAAAGTGTGTGGGGGGGTGTTTGCTGTAAACCCTAGAATTTATTTTTGTTGCTGTTCATGTATAGTTTATTTTGGGTGGGGGTGTTGAGATAGCTCTCACTATGTAGTCCAGGGTAGCCTTGAACTCTCTGTATGCCTAAGCTGACCTCAAACTCATGATCCTTCTGCCTCACCCTCCAAAGTACTGGGATGATGAGTGCCTATCACAATGCTTACCTTGCCTTTTATTATTTTTTTTTTTAAAATTTCAATGTAAGAAAAAAATTATTTTTGAGACAGGGTCTTGCTGTGTAGCTCAGGTTGGCCTTGAACTCGTGGCAGTCCTCCTGTCTCAGCCTCACAAGTGCTGGGATTACAGGTGTATGCCACCAGGTCCAACCCAGGAGAATATTGAAGGAGTATCTATATGGTATAGGGGCTGGGGATTTAGCTCAGCGGCAAAGCGCCTGCCTGGCAAGCACAAGGTCGTGAGTTCAGTTCCCGGTACCGGAGAAAAACAAAAAAAACAAAAACAAAAACAAAAAATCTTTATATGGTATAAAATGCGTGCTGTCCCATCTCCCCTTTGTATCTCACTACTCCAAAGGAAAAAAACCGATACCTATGTGAGGCAGTCTTCCAGGCAGGCCCTAAATGTTATATACATAGATGTTTTGTTTTGGTTTGCTTTTTTTGAGATGAGGTCTTGCTATGTAGCTCAGACTGCCTTGAACTTGTAATCTTCCTGCTTCAGCCTCCCAAGAATGGGGTTACAAATGTGTACCCAAACACTCTGCTCCACATAGACTTTTTAAACAGTGGGATTAGTGTGTACTGTAAACTGTCTTTGAAGCTTGGGGTTTTTTCACTTAACTACCCAGGATGATTTCTCTATCAGTATCTAACCTACCTCAGTATTTTTGACAGCTGCCTGTATTCTAGTGTATGTTTGTATTGTTGTAGTTAGTAGTTAGTACCCCTCTCCATTGACGGACACAGGCATTGTTTCTAATCTTTTAGCACTGAGCAGTGCAGTACCATTTGAACGCGTGTTGGCACAGTTGTAGGAATATTTCTGTAGGCAAAATTTCTAGCAGTGGAATTACTGAAGCCCCTAATTTAGAAAGATGACTGCTGTTGTAGTGTTGAAAGTCACTTGGAAGAGGGGAGGAGTGGCGGCAGGAACGATGGTCAGTGGAGGAGGTGCCCATGATCACCTTGGAGGATTTAGAGCGGTGGTGGCGAACCTATGGCATGTGTGCCGCAGCAGGCACACAGAGCCTCTGTCTTGGCAGGTGAGTCAAGGTGCCCCAGCAGCAGAGCATTGAACAATGGTTGTTTTTTCTCAGTTAAAACCTCTATATTGAGGCTTAATTGCACTGTTGGCACTTTGCAGTAAATAAGTGGGTTTTAGGCTGCAGTTTGGGCACTCGATCTGTACAAGGTTCGCCATCGCGGATTTAGACGCTCCAGCGTCCCCAGGATCTCTCTTCCTTGCTTTGAGTCCTCCCGGCCAATAGAGGGCCTCACACAAACACAGTTCCCTGGCTTTTGGATTATTTGACCAGAGCCCTCTTCCAAGGAGAGGCTGGGGTGATTCATTCATTGACAACTCCTTGCTGCAGTGTTCACTGGGGGCCGCCGGCTCTGAAGGCTTTTGTTCTCCAGCTTGTCACAGTCACAGACTCCGGGAAGCCGCATGTCTCAGTTTGCTCGGCGCCTTGCCAGGTTTCCAACTTGTGAAATGTGCAGGAGATTAGCACCTCTCCTGCCATTTTTTTCTGAGCAGAGCTTCCAGTCCAGGGATCTCTGCAGTTGCCCTTGGCAACCATCACTGTTGAATTCTCTGCCAGCTGCTCTGGGAACCTAGAAGAGCAGCTTTCCCTCCGGGATGAGTTTCCAGGGTCTGGAGAGGGAAATGTGCCCTCCACTGTGGCTTTTCACTTTCCATGTCTGGGTGGTTTAGGTCCTTTGAAGTTGACCCTAAGGAGCAGCTGCTCATGCTTAGGTATGAGCAGCCAGTGGCTTATCACATGTGGTGATCAGTCCTCAGAGATTCCTCCTGAAGTCTGGATTTATGGACGTCACATCGATTGCACCTGGGCGGGGCTTCCACTTCAGTTTGGGATGTGAGGAGATGGCCGCCCCTCTTCCGGGGAAAGGCAGATTTCACAGCACTGAGAAGTCTTCTCACCAGTTCCACACCCACTGGATAGTCTGTAAGGAGCAGGGAGAGAGGAGAAGGCCTGCAGCCTCCTGCTCACATTCCTAGACACCGACTCACTGCGCCCGCCGCCACTGGAACAGCAGAGCTGTGTGAAATGTCAAGAGGAGTTATGCTCATGGGCTCCCTGGCCCCAGTCTCTTTGTGGCTTGCGTTTTCTTCCATCTGCACTGTGTTCATCAGATGGAAATCAGAGGGTACAATTAGAAGATAATTTGCTAGTTCCAGACTTAATTTGGGGCCCCCTCCTTGCCTGATCGAATTACAGGGGAACATAATAGATTTTTTGGCTCTGTAGCTGAGAGAAAAAGAGCTCCCAGCCCTCCAGCTGAGCAGCCCTTTCAGTATCCTGTGTGCTGCCCCCTCCCACCTCTGGGGCTCTTGTGTTGCCCTTCCCCCGCAATCTAGGCTCCTGATCCCTTCAAGACTGCTTAAGAGGTTTAAACTCCGCTTAAAACCCAGAGGAAATAGGGAGCGCTCTGCAACCTCATGGTGCTGAAAAATGTTGAAGCTGGAAGCTATTTAGAGATCTAACCAAGTCCCAGACAGAGGCAGGGACTCGCTATAGGCCACATAGCTAGCCCATGGTAGTTGTAACAATAGTCTTAATGATATTAACAGCTAACATTTATCAACCCTTAATGTGTTCCAGACTCGGTGCCAAGGGCTTACGTGCAGTGCATTGTCGCGTTCAAACCCAGACAGTCTGGCTCTGGGCCCAGGCTGAGCTCCAGTGCAGCATGGTCGAGCAGTCTATACTGTCTAGTCTAGGTTCAGACCCTGGCTTCACTTCTCAATTACACAGCTCGATAACCGCAGGCAAGCAGCTTAACCTCACTATTACCTCATTGCTTCATTTGTAAAGCAGAGGACATCACAGCTCTACCAAAGAGTGTTTGTTAAGATTCATTCATATGTACAGGGCTGTAAGTGAGCCTCTGCGTTGCTTGGTGCAGCGTGAGCTCCCATCCAGTGATTGCTGCTCCTGGCTGCCTCTAGAGCCAGAGTGTGGTGTCTTGTGTGGCGATAGATGTACGCGGCGGAGTTCTGCACAAATGGCCAAACCCATTCTTCATTATTAGAGGTAGTGAACACGATGGTTGAGCTCTGGCTCCAGAACATAAACTAGTGGGCAAACTCTGGCTCATTGCTTAGTTTTGTACAGCCTGTGATTTTTATGTTCTTAAGTGGTTGTGGCGGGAAAAAGCCAAGAAGACTATTTTATGACATGTGAAAGTGATATGAAATTCAGATTTCATTATCTACAAATAAAAGCTTTATTGGATTACAGCTGTATCCATTTGTTTGTTTCATGTATGGCTGCTTTGGCACTCTGATGGCATAGTCGAGTATCTATGATAGTCTCTTTGACTTGCAGAACCGAATAATATTTCTACTCCGGCCCTTTACAGGAAAAATATCCTGATCCTTGCTCTAGGATCAGGATTTCAAACCTAGTAAGGTCACACTTCCTAGCTGTTTTCTTCAGGCTAGAAACGAAATCTATCAGAACCTCAATTTCCACATCTGTGAAATGGGTACAGCCTCCACCCTATACACCAGCATTTAGATATGGTAGATAATAGGTAGAGAGAACTTAACACAGGGCCTGGATCATACCAAGGGCTTGGTAAACGGGAGCTTATTAATGGAATGCAACAGTCCTACTGCACTCGTCCCTGCGCCCAGTTGGAGAAACAGGAAGAGAGACCTTTGTAACCTAGGCACAGACTTTGTCACAGACTTTCTTGCCATAGTTCATGATGACAGCAACTTCAGGAAGACAGGTAGTTCTTTCTAGCGGAGAGGGAAGTGTGTCTGGTGGGCGAGCGCCCACGTCACTGCCCCAAGTCCAACAGCGGAAAGTTTCCTCAGGCTCCTCTAGCACCCTTGCCCTTCCCTTCACAGTCTCGCAGGCAGGGGGACGAGTCAGTCCTTCTCAGTGGTAGACGCTAGTTGGTCATCCTCACAGCTGGGGCTCTTCAGGCACGCTCCCATTCCAGACTGGCCTGTCATTCACCACTGCCCAGTCAGGCTGATGAATGGCGTCCCGGGAACCAGTGAATTAGAGTAGACAAGCAACCTGAGATCCAGTCTGCTGGCAGAAGGCTTTAGAGAAATGTTCCCCCGTGAAGGAGTAGAATGAAGCCTAACAGCTGAAAGCTGAAGCCCTGGAGTCATAGGTGCCTGTATTTAAGTTCCACCCTTAGGGTTGGGGTGCTGCTCAGCGGTAAAGCACTTGCCTGGCACGCATGAAGCCCTGGATTCCATCCCCAGCACAGCAAACAGTAAAAAATTTAAGGAAAGAAAAAATCCCAGCCCAGAGTTCCACAAGAAATTTAGAGAAGACCTTATACCACGACTTCTCAGATTTTTTAATGAAATTGAAAGGGAAGCAGTACTCCCAAATTCATTCCTGAAAGCAAGCATTACCCTGATACCCAAAACCGGAGAAGGATCCAACCAAAAAAGAGAACTGCAGACCAGTCTCCCTAATGAGCATAGACACAAAAATCCTCAGTAAGATACCGGCAAGCAGAACGCAGCAAATCATCAGGAAGATTATACCATGACCAAGTGGGATTCATCCCAGGGATGCAGGGATGGTTCAACATGTGCAAATCAATAAATGTAATACACCATATCAACAGAGCCAAGGATAAAAATGGTATGGTCATCTCAATAGATGCAGAAGAAGCTTTTGACAAAGTCCCAGCACCCATTCATGATAAAAAAAAAAACCCTACAGAAAATTGGAATAGATGGTCTTTATCTCAATCTGATAAAAGCCATGTATGATAAACGAATGGCCAACATCATACTAAATGGACAAAAACTGAAAGCTTTCACTCCAAAATCAGAAACAAGACAAGGGTGTCCACTGTCTCTGCTCTTATTCAACATAGTCCTGGGAACTTTAGCCAGAGCAATTAGACAAGAGAAAGAAATAAAAGGAATAATAACAGGAAAGGAAGAAGTTAAATTATCATTATTTGCAGGTGACATGATACTCTACATAGAAGACTCCAAAAACTCCACTAAAAAAACTGCTACATTTAATAAGCAAGTTCAGTAGGCTATACAAAGTCAACACTCAAAAATCAATAGCCTTCCTGTACACAAATAACAAACTCTCAGAAATTAGGGAAACAACACTCTTCACAGTAGCATCCCCCTCAAAAAAAAAAAAAAAAGAAAGAAAAAGAAATCTAACAAAGGATGTAAAAAAAACCTCTGCATTGAAAACTTCAGTACTCTAAAAAAGAATCTTGAAGAAAATATCAGAAAATGGGAGGATATCCCTTGCTCTTAGATAGGAAGAATGAATATAGTGAAAATGGCCATACTTCCATAATTGTTATACAGATTTAATGCAATTCTGATCAAAATTCCAAAAGCATATCTGACAGAATTAGAGAAAACAATCGTAAAATTCATTTGGAACCAGAAGAGACCTAGAATAACAAAGGCAATCCTGGGCAACAAAGGCAAGACGTCACCATCCTTGACTTGAAATTATATTAGTGAGCTACTATGATAAAAACAGCATGGTACTGGCAAAAAAACAAACCCCAAAAAACAACAAAAAAAGACCTGAAGATCAATGGAACAGATTAGAAATGCAGAAACAACTCCAGACATATTCAGCTACCTTATCTTTGAAAAAGGTACCAAACACCTTCACTGGAAGAAAGGTAGCCTCTTTAATAAATAGTGCTGGAAAAAATGGTTCTGCACATGCCAAAGATTAAAATTGGACCCATATCTTTCACCATGCACTAAACTAAATTTGAAATGGATCTAAATATTAAAACAAACAAATCTGCTGGAAGATAGAAAGGTAAAACTCTTCAAGATATTGGTGTAGTCAAAGATTTTATGAATAAAACCCCAATGCACAGGAACTATCACAAAGAATCAACAGCGGGGATCCCATCTTATTAAAAAGCTTTTGCACCGCAAGAGAAACCACCCACAGAGTGAACAAACAACCCACAATGTGGGGGAAAATGTTTGCCAGCTGTTCCTTAGACAAAGGATTACTATCAAGAACATATAAAGAACTGAAAGAAATCAGACCTCCCAAGTTTAAAGACCCAATCCAAAAAATGGACATATGAGAGAAATACACACTTCTCAGGTGAAGAAATACAAACAGCAAGTAAATATATGGGAAAATGTTCAACATCACTGGTCATTCGAGAGATACAAATTAAAACACTGAGATTTCTCCACATGCCAGAAAGAATGGCTATTATCAAGAAATCAACCAATAACAAATGCTGGTGGGGCTGTGGGGAAAAAGGAATCCTCCACTGTTGGTGGGAGTGTAGACCGATACAACCACTGTGGAAATCAGTGTGGCAGTTCCTCAAAGAACTAGGATTGGAAGTCCCATTTGACCCAGCTATTCCCCTTCTGGGTGTCTTCCCAAAATTAAAAACATACTATAGCAATATTTGTGCACCCATGTTCATAGCAGCACAATTTGTAATAGCTAGATCTTGGAAACAACCCAAATGCCCATCAACCGAGGGATGGATAAAAAAAAGATGTGGTCTTTTTATACAATGGAGTAGTACTCAGCCATAAAGAAGGATAAACTGGAGACTTTTATAGGTAAATGAGATCATACTCCTAAGTGCAATAAACCAGATGCACATGTGCAAACATCTTATTGTCTCCCTGGTGTGAGAAGCCAAAAGAGTAAATAGGATCCAAAATGTACAATAGATATTGTAAAATGGGGAGAAACTGTTCAGAAGGAAAGAGAAACTGGGATGAGGGAAAGGAGAAAAGAAGGAAAAAGAAAAAAAAAAAAGTAAATATATATATGTGATAGTTAAGATAGTTATACTACTAATTTCTCAGTTCATTGTAAAGAGGTCTGTGCTAGTGTTGTTTGGACAATTAAATTCCTAAATCTTGTACTCTGAGTAACTAAGTTAAAGATAACAATACACAGTGTATTAACCGCTGTTACCCTCCTATTTTGAATTTTTTTTTCTCTCTTTAAAATAATAATAATAAAAAAAAAAAAAGTCGGGGATCTAGCTCAACAGCACAAGCACCTGCCTGGCAAGTGTAAAGTCCTGAGTTTGATTCCCAGTACCAAAAAAAAAAAAAAAAAAAAAAAA
>NW_004955455.1:5441848-5483725 GCF_000276665.1 Chinchilla lanigera
AAAAAGAAAAAGAAAAAGAAAAAAAAAAATCCCAGCCCCGCTGGTATTTAGCTTTTTGGCCTTGAGTGAGCTCCCTCATCTCTGTGCACCTCACTTTCCTAGTTTCTAAAGTGAGGATAATTGTTTTCTCAGAGAAGTAGCAGCATCGTACAGTGTTTGCCACAAGGAGACACAGTAGGTATCAGTTAATACAGGGCTTTGTTTCCAGCCCTGCCCCCGTGTGGAAGTGGCAGCGCCAATCGGCCCGCACTTGTGGTTGTCCCTGGAGCAGGCAGAGGGAGCGGGTGAATGAGTCTCTAACGCCAGGGCAGAGCGGGGGATGGCTCTCTGGAGCTGCCTCTCCCCCAGAGGTTTCCTCTCTCCTGGGGGTGTGGCTCTGCGCTGGCACCCTGGGCTTCTCTTCACCTCTGAGCAGAATTACTGTCCTTTGGGCAGCTTGTTGGGCTGGGGACGTTTGTCAGATGAATCGGCCTCTCTCCTGTGCTGCGCTGTCCTGAGCTCAGGGACGGACGCGCAGCCAGCTCTAGTTATTGTCTGTGTCAGCGCCTGCCTGCAGCCTCCCTGCAGCCTCGCTCTAGCCCAGCTCCACCCCTTGCTGCAAGGTCTGTTTCCTAACAGCTGCTCCAACCACACACCTCGTTTCTGCAGGAGCCCCTCCTCTTCCTCCCTCCCTCCCTCATTTGGGGTGGGACTGAAGGAGAAGGCTAACTTGACAGCAGTGCTTCTTTTCTTAGCTAGCCGCACGCAGCCCCTGCCCAAGAATGCCTGTGTGTGGATAGCCTCCGCAGAGAGCTGGATCTCCCGAGTCCTCAGGGGCCAGCGGAGCTTCCAAGGACTAGGAAGGAACCGGCCCAGCCATGAGCCCCTGCGGTAGTCTGCCAGGGGGCCAGTGGCCTGGAGTCCTCAACCTCCCCCGGCTGCTCCGGAGGGAGAGGTGAGCGCTGGGCAGCCCGCCCCCAGCCAGAGGTGCCGCACCCGGCCTGTCATGGTGGCCGTCTACCGCCGGCCTGAGGCACTCCCAGGCGGGTTTGCAGCTGAGCCTGTTTATCTGGTGTGGGAAGAAGATGGGGAGTTACTTGTCCATCCCGGCTTACTTCACCTCCAGAGACCCCTTTCGGTGAGTTGGTCTCCCAGCCCCCTCCCCATCTCCTCTCCTGGCCCGTGGTCCTGTGGGCAGGGCAGAGGCCTCCCTGAATCTGCTTCTCCAGTTCCGCCTATCCCTTCACCATTGGCTCTACCAGGCAGAAGCCAGTAGAGGCTGTACTTAAGCCTAACCAGCCGGGGGAAGACCACCTCACCATGTCCTGGAAATGGTGAGGGGAGGGATAGGCTCAGAAGGAAGCTCCTGGGAACTCTGGCTCCCCGCCCTTCCCAGACGCACTTGCGAGAGCCTCTGAAAGGTGCCACTGACCTGGCCTGCTCTTGGTGTTACTGCTTCCGGAGGAAGAGTACAAATAGGGTGCTGTTCCTGCAGCTCTCACATGTCTTACCTGCGGGCCGTGCTGCCTGCCCAGGAATTTGTCCCAACAAGCAGGATGGGCAGGTTTTGCCAAACTGTGGAAGCTGGTGAAGCCTGGGTGTGGGTAGCCTGGGACACAGTGGGCACCCTGTAAACATTCTTCCTCTTCATGGCAGGCACCTTATGGCAGGCACCTTTGCCTGTGGTTGAAGGGCGTCTGAGCTCCCAGCCGAGAGTAGCTGCTGGAGAAAGGCCAGGGCTGGTGCTCCCGAGAGTGAGCCTGAGCTGTGGGGCCAGTTCCTACCCCTGTGAGCCCCCCGTCAGGCCTCAGTACCTGTGGGGGCCGCGCTCTCCGTGGGGTTTCTCAGAGGAAGGTGTGGAAACTTTATTCCTCAAACCTGCCTGTCTTTGTTCACTGCCCCACCCCACCTCTAGTAGAAACTCCCCAGGGGGTTTCTGGCCTTCTGGGTCTCTTCTGAATGGAGTCACTCCTGGCTGGGGTGGGGCTTGTTTTTATTCTTTGGGAGAAGCCTGTTGTTCCAAGGGCTGCCTCCCCCTCCTCACCAGTGGTCCCCGGTTAATTGTTAATTTTTTTTCTTCTGGCTTCCCCAGGCCAGCTGGGTCCCCAGATCTGACTTCCCAGATACTAGTCAGGTGGCCAGGTGGCCAGGGCCTTGGTAGAAAAGTAGATTACCATGTGGTTTCACTGAATGACTGGACCCTGGTAAAAAGTGGTGGGAAGCAGCTGGACTGGGGGTGGGGAGCTGGTCCTGGATGCTGACTGTACCAGGCATCCTGCTAGGCACTTTATCCTTTAATCTCTCAAGCCTAAAGAGATTATGTATCCCCATTTTACAGATGAGGCAACCAGTTTCAACAAAGCTAACATTCATGATCTCCCCAGCCCACCTTTTCTTTCTGAGTTTCTTTCTCATCCTTTAGGGGACTTCAGCTCCCTCTGTCCACATCTCCTGGGGTAGTCTCAGGTTTGCTGTCTTCTTCTAACCAAGAGCAGAAAAAAGAGATGGTGTGTCAGGCATGTTGAAGAGATTCTTTTCTGAAGAGCCAATAGGAATTGATCTTGAGTTGAGGAGGTGGACTTACCATGTAGAATCCTCCTGCCTCAGCCTCTGGAGTGCTGAGATTGCAGGTGTGTACCACCACACCCAGTAGAATCAAGATACCAAGTTTTGCAGTAGCCACTAGTCCAGGTCCTCATTAATTCCTTTTAACTCAGCCCTGGAAAGGCACCTGGGGGGCAGGGCTGGTATTTAGCTACTAGGAACATTATATCTCTTTTAATCTTTGGGGGTTGGGGTAGGTCTTCCCAGGAGCTAGAGCTAGAGCAGATAATAAACTCTCTACCCGGGCTGGGACTCCAAGGCCATCGAGGTCTAGCTGCCTTTTGTCGTTTCCCTCTGGGTGTCTGATAACCTCACCTCCATTCCCCAAGTTCTGTTTGCCCAGCTGGAGTCAGGGGGATACTGACTCGCTGACTTACTATAGACCCACTCCCTCCCCTAATTGAGAAGCCACATTCCTGAAGCCTCTTCTGAAGCCCTGCGGCACACAGGGCTCTGTGCTCCAGGGGAGGGACCACCCAGCCCATCTGCTTTCCCAGATTTCAAGCTAAATCACCGCCTGGTCAGAAAGCTGCTTCTACTGTCAGCCGCCTCCTTTATTACAGGACATCTTCAAGGGCTCTTCTCTGAACAACTGCCTGTCCCTTTCCTGGGCCTCATTTTCTTCCCTGGCAGAACACAGGGGCTAGGCTTTCTGGGCTGCTAAACAGGGCTATTGCCAGATTCTGTCAAATTAAGTCCTTGACCCTTAGGCCACTGGAGGAATACAAAGTCCACAGGAGTTCTGGAACTGCGGTTGCAAAGAAGGTGACGCAACCAGATTCCATGGGGACATGATCAGGCGTGACCATGTGAGGGAGGGAGAAGGAGCAGAGAAGGGAGAACGTAATTTCTGTGCCCTTTACGCCCCTGCCTGGCAGGCCACATTCAGCAAAGCACATGTCTTCCCTGCCCATGCCACGGGCGTGAGGGGTGCGATATAATCACATGTACACTCCCAAGTAAGAAAACACCTCAAACTGGAATTTACAGGTGAGGTAAATTAGGGAGTGACACACACACACACACATACACACACAGCCCGCGTTAGGGATTGGAACCCAGGGTATCACACTTGCTAGGCAAGCATGCCACACTGAGCTGTATCCCCAGCCTAGAGAATGACTTTTTTGTTTTGTTTTGCTTTTTTAAAACAGGGTCTTGCTATGCAGTTCACACTGGCTTTGAACTCACTATATAGCCCAGGCTGGCCTCAAACTCGTGGCGATCATCCTGCCTCAGCCTCCCCAGTACTGGGATTATAGGAATGTGCCACTACACCTGTTTGGGGAAAGACTGTTGTCTGACATTTTTAAAGGATTTCTCTTTCTATAGAATTCCGCTTAATGTTTGGCATTGATTTGATAATCTCTTTTATTACATATTAAAAATTTTATTAGTACATGTTTGTAGTATATAATGATTATTTTCATCATGGGGAGTGGGGACACATCTTTTCATTTCCCTTCAATTGAATAAGCTTGACTCACACATTATCTCTGAAGAAAACAAGTGTATCTTTGTATTCTAAAGCAACCCGTATCTAAAAGGAAAAAGTCTTAATCCTGTACAGTTTAGCAATAATCTCTGGTGTCTGCCTTCAGTTCTCTGGGACTCTTTTTTACTCTTAGTCTGAAAAATGTAGGACTTGGATCAGGTGGTTGGTTCCCAGCTCTGCAGTTTTTATGCTCCTTAGAGATGTACAAGATCCTTTCCATTTTTCTTTCCAAGTAATGGGAGCCCTACGGTTCTTTGTTTGTAATTGAAGGCCTGTCTTTAGCTGTCACTACACAAATCACTCAGAACTACAGGTGTCCTGGTTGATGATTAGAACTGTCTCAGCATACTGTGGTATCACCTTTTTCTTGGTTATCAGATGTTTGTTATATATTTAATTATTTAAAAAAAAAAAAAAAACCAGGATAACATTTTCTATACTTCTTCTAGCTTAACTGACACACTGTTTCAATCCACAGGGTCACAGGAAGGAGCGATTGTAAGGGAATCTTTGATGGACAAAGCTTAGGCTCTGGGGGCCTAGAGTCTGGGCTCGTATGCTAACTGCCATTCTGGGCCCTAAGGAAGACTTGACAACTCCACTTCACAGCGTGGTTTGGCAGAGAGAGCGTCCCTTAATCCTTTTCAGCCCATTTAGAGCTCAGAGTCAAAAGGCCGGAAGAAGCTTCTCCACAACTGGCTGCTCTCTCGGGGTTAAGGAGGAGCATACAGTCAGGCCCTTTCCGTAGGACCTGGGGCAGCTTGTTACATGTTTATGTGTAAATGCTCTGTAATAATGACTCGGCTCCCTTATTCTATAGGTGGAAAATTTACCTGTAAACATTTGGTCTGAAGAATTTCGATGTGTGCGATTGTTGGGCCTATATCTTGTCTCACTTGACTTCTGCCAACATAGCCCCTTGCCTGGTTGTTCTTTTTACTTTGTAGCCTAGGCTGGGACTTGCAATGATCCTCCTGCTTCAACCTCCCAAGTGCTGGGATTACAAGTGTGTGCCACCATGCCTGGCGGGGCCTGGTTATTATACATTCAACATACACAGTAACTGTTTCTTCTCTACTTGCAGAAACCTGCTTGGTTTTGGGTAAGAAATAGTCTACTTTTGCCTGGGCACGAGAGGGAAAGGGCTCTGTCTACATTTGTACTTGGGTTTTCTAATTGGGAAGGAATGCAATGAACACTTATTGGCCATCTTCTGAGAGCAGGCATCATGTGAGGCATTTGTACATAAGTTCCTATAACCCCCTGAAATTTTAGCATCAGCTTTGTATTACACACATGGGAAACTCAGGTGCAGAGCCATGCAAGAACTGGCCTTATGTGACAAATAGTAAAAGAGAGAGTTATATGCAACAATCTCAGCCGATTATCCATGTCTTCTCTGCTGATTCAGAAGCTCTGACTTTGGATCTGAGCTGACCCACTGGAGTGACCACGAGATTCTTCTTCGCTCTATATCTGCCCAGGCCTTCTGGTGCTTTGGAAGAGAAGTTGAGGTCGTCCTTTAGCGTAGCTTGAGTGTATGTGGGCTTTTGGGTGATCTCTGATTTTTTTTTTTTTTTTTTTTTTTTTGGTACCGGGAATCCAGCTCAGGACCTTGCGCTTGCCAGGCAGGCACTTGTGCCGCTGAGCTATATCCCCTGCCCTTGGGTGATCTCTGATTTGAGAATTTTAGCTCTGTATACCCTGGCTCCTCGGGAGACTGATGACCAATGTTTTAACCCTGGGCTACCTCCGAGCTGGGTATCACTTGCCTGGTGGGGCACATTTTGACTTTAACTTGAAACTTGTGAAAATCAAAAACTAGAAAAATGCGCTGGCTTTGAGAAGAACATGCAGTGGAGCTCACTATAGCCCAGGCTGGCCTCAAACTCAAGATAATCCTCCTGCCTCAGCCTCCTGAGTGCCGGGATTACAGGTGTGCACCACCACAAACGGCTAAAGGAGTCCAAAATGGGACAATTTTGAGTAGCACCTTACATTTCCATAGTATATATTGGATTCTTTTTTCAAAACGACAGAGATGACTGCGAGGGAAGAGAACATGGAATAAATGAAGGAGGAGAATTAATTGTGCCCTTTAATAGTCAGGTTTAAGCTAAAGGAGAAGCATCACAAACCTTAACCCTTAAAGGGACTTGAGCTATCAGGGCTCTTCCCCATCGTTGTCACAGGATCCTGAAGCCTAGCTATTGAGCCATTCTGTATCACTCAGCTGATATTATACAGTAAAGATGGCTTCTAAAACAGGGATAATCCTACCACCTTGTGCAGTATGGTCAGGATTAAAGGTGTAAGGGAGGCACCCCATACAGGGGCTGGAGTATGGTTGGCACTCAAGTAACAGCAGATGTTGTTAGACGCAAAGCTAGAACTTTGAAGTCTCCGGTAGCCTAAGAGCCCCCTGGAGCTCTGTGACTAAACAGAGCTTGGAGATTCATAGCCAGTCCTCTTATCAGCTGTTCACCTTCCTGTTCTTCAGCAATGCCTGTGGCAGCGGCTCTGGCTGTACCCTTCAAAGGCATTTCTTGTCACACATACATATATTAGTGATGTCACTTTCTAGCCAGGTGTTCTTCCTGGCAGGTGGCGTGGCTGTCTCCTGCCTGCCTGCACTTGTTTTTCTCTCGGTTCCCTCTCCCGGGCTTGGCCAAGGCTACTTCCAGTGAACAAAAGCAGGATACTGGCAGTGGAAAGGAGGGCGGGTTCTGGTGCTTCCATCCCCTGCGGCACACATACCATGGCAAGGGTGTAACAAAGTCCGGGCCTGCAGTTGGGTGCAAAAATATTGGCACCAGCTTTTTTGCTGTAGACGAGGGGAAAGGCAGGACCTGGTGGCATGAGCCATGGAAACTTGGTTCATACCTACGCTACTTGCTCTCATCATTTTCAGTTTGGAAATACCTGCTAAGGGCCTACTGTGCCAGGCTTTGGCTTAGCTGCTAGATCTACTAACAGTAAGTAGACTTTCAAGGAGCTCATAGTCTGGTCAAGAAGAAGACGGTTACTCCAGAGCTTTAGGTCAGACAGTGGGACTAGTGCTTGCCCTCCACCAGGTACCTCATAGTCATCCAGAACCACATTTAATCCCCACTGCTACCCTGAGAGTAGGTGACATTGTTTTCATTGCACAAACAAGGACCAGAGGGGCTGGCCCAAGATTATTTAGATGGTACAGGGTAGTTCTGAGATTGGAACCTCCGTCATCTAGGGCAGTGGTGGCAAACCTATGGCACGCGTACCACAGTGGGCTGTTGGTTATCACTGAAAGCTCTAAAAGGTTCACCATCACTGAAAGCTCTAAAAGGTTCGCCATCACTGATCTGGGGCAAAACGTGTACAGACTTGAGAGGTCTCGGGGGTTGTGTGTCCCTTCATAGGTGGGGAAAATGAACCCGCAGAAGGAAAGGGGCTTGTCCAAGGGCATGTAGTACCAAGAACCTTAATCTAGGTCTCTCTCCTCCTGATTTAGACATCCAGTGTGCATCTGAGCCGTGTGCTCAGTTCAAGGTCTTCCCCTCGGTGTTGTCCTCACTGAACTATTCTGTATCCATACTTTCCCCGCCATTCTCAGAACCCTGAAATTCAGAGTTGAATTAAATAGCCAAGTTGAATAGTTGAATAAAAATAGCCGAGAGTGTCTCTTGAGCACCCAGAGGGAACTGAGCCCTCCAGAAAGATAAGGGGGCTTTCGGGGTCCTACTTCTTAAAACTCCGTAGTCCAAGAGCTTTCCATAGCTGCTTCAACTCATCTCGTCTCCCTTTTCTACCCGCTTCACTGCTCAGAAGTAGTATCACTCACTGCAGCCTCTCACTTTGCCTTGTTTTGTTTAGAGCCCCTCTTTGGAAAAGCGGGGTAGGGCACTTGTATCTATCTTATTACTGCATTGCCTAGCAAGTTTTCATAACAATGTACTTGCCTCACACGGCGTTTTCTCATATATTAACTTAGTTAGACCTCATATTGGCTCTTTGTAGTAGGATGCTGTTGTAGATTTTATCAGTAACGTAAAACTACTAAGAGAAGTTGTTCAATGCTACCTGGGTAGTGGCAGTAAGTAGTCAATAATGTGGGCTACCATTCCATTATTGTTACCATTTTTAATTGCCATTAACATTTATTGAGTTCTTACTGTTACAGGCCTTATATGTAAGGCTTTTATACATTTCGTACATACTATTTCATTAATTTTTGCAGCAGTCCATTTTATAGATGAGGAACCTAGGTCAGAAGTGAAGTATCTTGCCCAAAATGACACTACTAGTCAGGGTCAGAGTCGGGATTCAAAGAAAGAGGCAGCCCAATGCTAGGTGTGAGGAGCAAGGATGTAGCTAATAGGTGGGCAAGTTCTTGACAAGAAGAATGGGGAGTCGGGCGGGGCACAGTGGCACATGCCTATAGTCTCAGGTAGTCAGGAGGCTGAGGTAGGAGGATCCCTGCGGCCCAGGAGTTCGAGACCAGCCTGGGCAACGTAGCAAGACCTCATCTCAAAACAGACTAACAACAACAAAAACCTAGAAGGAAACCGGTGGCCTTGGCTCAGCAAGCTGAGAAGCTCTTAGATCTGCATGCTCAGAAGGGAGGAGGTGATGCAGGCAGGGCCTGAGAACACCCCTGACCAGACTGAGAGACAGAACTTCCCAGAAAAGAGACTGGGGGAAAAGGGACCTGTGGGTCTAACATTTACATCTTATACAACACTGGTGGAGTTTTGAGTTTCTTCCCCAATACCTGCTTTTGAAAGTTTTCAAATATATAGAAAAGGGCCAGGGATATAGCTCAGCAGCACAGGTGCCTGCCTGGGAAGTGCAAGGTCCTGAGTTCGATTCCCAGTATCAAAAAAAAAAATAGAAAAGTTAAGAGAGTAGTTCACAGAACACCTAGCTTTATCATTTGTTAACTTTGACACTGTCTATATGGTTTTTATTATTGTGAAACTATTTAAAAGATGCAAGCATCTTGACTTTTTTTTTTTTTTGGAGACAGGGTCTCACTCTGTAATTTAGTGATTTTTTTCTTTTTTTCCCCCGGTACTGGAAATCGAACTCATGACCTTGAGCTTGCCGGGCAGGCGCTGTGCTGCTGAGCTAAATCCCCAGCCCCTTACTCTGTAATTTAGGTTGGCCTTGAATTACACCCGGCCAGAGGTTCTTTAAAAAAATATTTTTGGGGGCCAGGGATATAGCTCAACAGCATAAGTGCTTGCCTGGCAAGCCTGAGGTCATGAGTTCAATTCCTGGTACCAAAAAAAATATATATATTTTTTTTTTTTTATTAGTTGGAAATGGTGATGCGCGCTTGTAATCCCAGCAATCAGGAGGCTGGGGCAGGAGGATCTCTTTGAGTTCAAGGCCAGCCTGGACTACAAAGGGAGACCCTGTCTCAAATTAAAATAATTTTTTATTAGTACATATTTGCATTACAGAATGATCACATTTATCATGGAGTGTTTATACATGCACATAACACATCTTAATTCTTTTTTTAAATCCTTTTTCCCTTCCTTTCCGCCTCTATCTTTTGTTCTCCTTCCCATTTGAAAAAGATCTCCCTACTTCCTACCTACTGCCTTTTTATTTTGCTCTTTATTTATATTTTGAGTTTCTCATATAAGAGAAACTATGTAGTATTTAAACTTGTGTGTCTGTTTATTTCACTTAACGTTATGGTCTTAACTGGGTGTGGTAGCTTATGCCTGTAATTCCAGCACTCAGGAGGCTGAGGCAGGAGGGTTGCCAGGAGTTCAAGTCCAGCCTGAACTACAAAGCAAGACCCTGTCTCAAAAAAATAAAACCAAAATTATGGTCTTGAGATGCATCCATTTACCTACAAATGCTTCAAGTTTATCTTTCTTTATGGCAGAGTAGTACTCTGTTGTATATAAATACCACATTTTCTTTATCCATTATTTATTGATGGGAATATAGGCTGTTTCCAAGATGAACCTGTTATAAATTGTGCTGCTATAAATATGGGTATGTAATATGATGCCCTTAACTCGGTATTATTTCTTGTGCCATTGGGGTTCTGCTCAGAAAGTACTTGCCTACTCCGGTGTCCTCGAGTTTTGCCTATTTTATCTTCCAGCAGATTGTTTCTTTTTGTTTTTTTATTGGTACCGGAACTTGAACTCAGGACCTTGCGCTTGCCAGGCAGGCATTGTGCCGTTGAGCTATATCCCCGGCTTCCATTTTAACATTTAGATCTTTGTTCCATTTTTGTTTTAGTATAGTATATGGTGAGATATATGGGTTTAGACTCAATTTTCTGCATGTGAATATCCAATTTTCCCAGCACCATTTATTAAAGAGGCTTAGATCAAAGGTTCTTAACTGAGGCCATGGTCAGGCTTCAGGGAAACCTTGATACACACCCCACAGGTAGATTATACGCACGTTTTCTTTATAGGTACATTTTTCTGGATGAGGCTTCTTGGCTCTTACCAGATTCTCAAAGGGCTCCAAGACCAAGTCCGCTCACAGAGACATCCAGTACGGAGCTGGCTTCTGGAGCCTCGTTCACACTGAGCCGACTTCCCCAGAGATGACACTAACTGCAGCTTTCCTTTGTCCTGGCTTTGCATCAAAGAGAGGACTGCCCTTTTTGTTGTTTGACCTTTAGCATCCAGAAACAGCCTGGGTGACCTGGTTTCAGGGATTCAGGAGCATTTTTGTTCTTGTCTTGCCTCGCAGGTGTTCAGAATGCCAGGATTCCCTTACCAACTGGTACTATGAGAAGGACGGGAAGCTCTACTGCCACAAGGACTACTGGGGGAAGTTCGGGGAGTTCTGCCACGGGTGCTCCCTGCTGATGACAGGGCCTGTCATGGTGAGTGGACTCCTGCGTCTCTACTCTTCTTGATGTTGCACTTCCAGTCCCCTGTGGCTATACATCTTTCGGTCTTCCCATCAGCCAGGGCCTCTCCCTTTGTTTATTCATTCATTCAACCAACAGGCATTTATTGAGTACTTCACAAGTGACAGATGATATCCTTAGACTTTTAAAGTCCAGTGTTGGGAGGTGGGTGGCAGGCAGGAAGAGAATGCAGTGGGACAGAGGCCTTAAAGGAGAGTGTTGCAGATTGAAAGGAGGGTACCACCTGGGTTGTGTTCAGGGAATCAGACAGGGAGAACCTGGAATGGGCTGGCAGAGAGAGGTTCTGCCTCCTGAACCTGCTCTAGACAAAGGGCTTTAAGCATAATCACAGACCTGCCAACTTTGCATTGGAAGAACTGAATCTGTTAGCTGTGGTTATTTCTGGGAACAAGTTTTCATGACTGGGACCAAAACAGTTTTTTTCAGTGTCAACCTGCTGCTGCTTTTGTAGGTCCTAGGGCAGAGAGTGAAAGGCTAGAATTTGACTAGAGCATGTGGAAATTGATTGAAAAAAGTAGATTTTGACTGAGGTCTGTAGATCTTCAATTGGAGGTTGCTCAGCTACCCCACCTCCACTCCAGCAAAAGTGATAACTCAACTCATTTCTTCCTTCTGTATCCTGCCCACCTGCTCACAGGTGGCCGGAGAGTTCAAGTACCACCCAGAGTGCTTTGCCTGTATGAGCTGCAAGGTGATCATTGAGGATGGGGATGCATATGCCCTGGTGCAGCATGCCACACTCTACTGGTAAGAGGTAGCCCTGTGTCTGTCCTCCCCCACTAAGTGGCCAGGAGAAAGTGGAAAGACTAATGGGGTAATCAGAGCATTGGGTTCCTATGACAATAATGCTCTAAAACAGTTCTGTAACCCATAAGCAGGGCCATTGACATCTCTGTCCTCTGTCCTTACGTACCATGAGAATAACCTCACTGTATCCTGCAGTTCTCCCAGAGGGAGAGAATGGCTGGGATGTTGTCTCCAGGGAGGATCTCAGACTATGAAAGGCAAAGAGCCCTTAGAGCTCACCTAGTCCAACTGCTTTGATTGACAGAAAACTCAGCTAAGGCCTAAGGAGGGGACAGGGGCTAGGGCAGAGTTCGCACTGGAAGTCAGAGAGCAAGAGAACATGGGTTGTCTGGCCGAGAACATGGCAGAGTTCCTCCTAGTATGCCAGCCTCGGTCATAGCCCACCCCGAGAACCCAGGATCCTCCTTGTGAGCAGCCAGCGAGAGTTACGGAAGAGGGTGCTGGCAGTGCGGCTGGGCTGTGTCGCTTACAGCCGTGTGGCCGAGTTGTTGCCGGGGAGCTTCGAGGTGGGACTCAAGGATCGCGGTTCCCTTTGTGCCCTCTCCCTAGTGGGAAGTGCCACAATGAGGTGGTGCTGGCACCCATGTTTGAGAGGCTGTCCACGGAGTCTGTTCAAGATCAGCTGCCCTACTCTGTCACGCTCATCTTCATGCCGGCCACCACCGAGGGCAGGCGGGGCTTCTCCGTGTCCGTGGACAGTGCCTGCTCCAACTACGCCACCACCGTGCAAGTGCAAGAGTGAGTATTTTGCGAACCCTTAGACCCACGCGTCCGTGGTTCCTGACCAAGACCACAGACGGAGAAGGGCTGCAGTCTCTAAAGTCTTACGCAGAGCTCCCGTCATCCTCGTCACCCACCTTTCTCCTGGAGGTCACTGCTGTGACCTCACCCAGGCCGAGGCAGCTATCTCTCTGCCTGGGGTGATTCCCACCAGGTACTTAGAGCCAGAATCTCTTACCTTTCAGGTGTCAGGTTTCAGATCATGTTTCCTCTTTGAAATTATCTGGCTTGATTCATGTGTATTAGTTTGATTATCGTCTGTCCTCCCAACTAGAATGTACACTGCAGGAGGAACTTGCTTTGTCTTGTCTGGCATTGCATGCCAAGGACCTGGAATTAGTGGGTGTTCACTGATTATTGTTTTGCTGGTTGAGTAAATGAATGGGAGGAAAGAGGAGAAAACGGAGTCTACGGTCCAAAAGAGGTTAAGATCCCATCGTAGGTCCAGGCCAGGGACCATGTGAGGAAAGGGTTTGTGTCCCCGTAGGACCCATAAGGAGACACTAGCAGCCCGGTAGCCTGTAAATACTGATTTTGCACCTACTACCTGTTAGACACGAGGCTGAAGCGTACAGCGTAGGTGAGAGATACTAGGCTTGAGGGAATCGGGAGGAGGTGAGGTCTACCCTGCAGGCTCCTTAGATGAGGAGGGTAGGGAACTGTGTTCAGCGCAGAGGGAGAAGGATGTCTGCAGAGGTGGGAATCTGTGGGTGTCTAATACAGATTGAGCATCCCCAGAGAAGGGGCCGTTAAGCATAGGGGGCCTGAGTTCCCAAGTTTCAACAGATTTGTCAAGGGGTTTAAGCAGCAAAGTGAAATGACCAGGTTCGTATTTTAGAAGGATCACTGCGGTAGAGGTCAGATGACAGAGGGGAAAAGCCTAGCTTTGTGGAGACTAGTTAGGAGGCTTTAGAGTGATCTGTGTGAGAGAGATCGGTAACTATACTGACGGAAAGAAGGCCAGTTGGCGGTGGGAGGAGGGGAACTCCAGATGGGGAAGAAGATGTCCAAGTTTTTCGCTTAGGCGCAGTGGTTCCCCTCACTGAATCTGAGAATCCTGGGAAGGGTATTGCCTTTCTGTGTGGGTAGCCTCGGTCTTGTGGGCCAGTGGGAGTCCAGGGCCTGGCGAGCCTTCCTGCACAAGCAGAAACGGGGAGGCGAGTTTTTAGGGTGCCTTCACCATGCCTCAACTCTTATCTGGCTTAGAGTCAACCGGATGCACATCAGTCCTAATAATCGCAATGCCATCCACCCTGGGGACCGCATCCTGGAGATCAACGGGACCCCTGTCCGCACACTCCGCGTGGAGGAGGTACAGTGTGTGTCTGGTCTGTCTTATGGGGGTGAGATGTGGAACAGACCCTCCGGGAGATCACGCCATGGCCTTTACCTTTTCCCACCCACACAAGCCTCTCTTGTGTTGACACTGAATCTGTGACCACTGGTGACCTCCTCTGTCAGCCTAGCAAGTTCCCAGGGCAGCAGGGAGCACCTGACAGATGAGGAAGCTGACAGAATCCCAGGCAGGGAGCGTTATGAGGCCGCTGGGAGCTGGAGGCCGCCACTAGCCAATTCGAACATTGGCCACGCAGTGCTTGGATCGTCTGGGGTGGCCGTGGGTGTGCTGGGATGGGGCAGCCCTTAGGAGCCAGCCTTACACTGCTCTTGGCCACAGGTAGAGGAAGCAATTAACCAGACGAGCCAGACACTTCAGCTGTTGATAGAGCACGACCCGGTCTCCCGGCGCCTGGATCAGCTGCGGCTCGATGCCCGGCTCTCTCCCCACATGCAGAATACAAGACACTCGCATACCCTCAGCCCCCTGGACACGAAGGAAAATCTGGAAGGGACCCTGAGGAGACGCTCCCTGAGGTGCCGCCTCCTACCGTACTTCTCTTCTGTCCTGTGTCTATTTTCCTCAGAGGTTGAATTTGCTACTGAAAGCCACGAGCATTAGGAGGGGAACCGACTTGCCAGGGACAGGGTATACAGACTGTGCTGCACGTGCTGTTCCGTAGCAATCATGTTCATAGCCAGGGCCTGTGCAGAACCCTCTCTCTGCCAGGTTTCCTTAGAAACTAGAAGATCGGGCTGTGTCCACCAAGTTCCTGAGCTGGCCAGTAGGCAGTGATGCTGGACTTTAATGCTGGGCCCTAAAGGGAAACGTAGAGAAAACATGGGGCTCAGGATTAAATAGGGGCACAGGGAGGATTGAATAAATATGTATATGAACTTTGAAAATGATAAATGAGGGATGATTGCAAGTGTTTTGAATTTGAGGGACCAATAAACCCACACCTCAGAATCTGCAAGGTCAGGGGTGGGAGGCAGTCAGCTTTGTGAAAGCCCCCAGTAGGGAAGCTTACAGGGTCAAAAGCCCAGGCTTTCAGGTAGAAATAGCCATACCAAGGCTTCAAGATGAGCCTCTACCTTCACAAATCGTCATCTCTCTGAGCCTCTGTCTCTGCATCTGTAAAATGGGGTTACAAGATACAAGTGCCTGTCTAGCCAATTATATTAGGAGTAAATGTGGAAATGACCAAAATTGTACAATGCCAGCCTAGAGTCAGTACTCAGTAGAAGTGAAATAATATTACAGCCAATAGGAATCGGGTTCTTTGTGCCCTGACCCAGCAAGCTAAATCAGTTAGGGCCTTCTCAGCTGTGGGAAACTGAACCCTCCCCACAGATTGCTGCTGCCACTTTTGGCTGGCTTGGTCAGCCAGATTGAGTTAGGAGAGGCAGGGCACCAAAGGGAGAGGAAGGCTAGAAATGTGCGGCCTGAGAAAGGGAAGATGTGGAGCGACTGGGAAGCGCTCGGGTACCTGACGGGCTGCCGTGCAGGAGACAGGACAGGATGACAGGCTTGTGTCACCACACCCAGCTTGTCAGATGCTTTTGAAAATGTAAACATTTCTTTTACTGCTATAAAATCATATATGCTTGTTAGCTTAAAATTTAGGAAATATGAGCCGGGCGTGGTGGCGCATACCTATAATCCCAGCACTCAGGAGGCTGAGGCAGGAGGATCGTTGCAAGTTTGAAACCAGCCTGGGCTACAAAGTGAGCTCACTGCTGGCCTGAACTGCACCGTGAGAACCTGTCTCAAAAAGACAAAAAAAAAAAAAAAAAAAATTAGGAAATATGGACAGGTATAAAGATTAACAAAATTTAAAAAGATTAACAAAATATTATTTAAAATCCCATCTGTTCATTTTTTGGATGGTAGCACTAACCTAGTTAGTGTCTTGACTCAAGCAGATAGAAGAAATAGTAGATTATCACTATAGTGCGGTCATATACTGAACATTGCAAGCTAGCAGAATCGAGTGAATTGTGCCAGGTGGGAAGTACTCAGAGTACCCTGTCCCTTTCCTTTTCTTTTCTTTCCTTTTCTTTTCTTTTCCTTTTCCTTTTCTTTTCTCTTTTCAGTGGTGGGCACTGAACCAAGACCGCATAACTTCTAGCAGATGAAGGTTAGGGATATAGATCTACCTCTCAGCTACATCCCTAACTCCTAGATTTCCCATTTTGATTAAGTTTTTACTGCGCTGAAATAAACTACTTATTTGGGCTATCTGTATCCCGAAAACAACATATCTGTTTAAGAGCCCTCATCCTCCAAACTATAGCATCCTAACTCTAGACCTTGGAACACACGGGTCTGCCTGAGGTACCTACCTTCAGCTTTCATCTTTCCTTGTCCAAAGGCGCAGTAACAGCATCTCCAAGTCCCCTGGCCCCAGCTCGCCCAAGGAGCCCCTGCTGCTCAGCCGTGACATCAGCCGCTCAGAATCCCTCCGCTGTTCTAGCAGCTACTCACAGCAGATCTTCCGGCCATGTGACCTGATCCATGGGGAGGTCCTGGGGAAGGGCTTCTTTGGACAGGCCATCAAGGTGAGCACAGGAAGCCGCTGCACTCATATCCCACCCCCCTACCCCCACCCCCGGTCTTCTGTTGGGAAGTTCTCGTCACATGGCCGCACTCCATACCCTGCAGGACACCAGGCTTCCTTCCTGGCTGTGGGTGATGGTGTAGCCCCACCCCCAACCCCACCAGTGCCACCACCTAAGGCCATATCACTGCTACAGTGGGCTTGTGGCTCTGGAGACCCAGGTTGGGATGAGCTGTGCCCACAGGCCCCAGTGCTGGGCATGCTACAGCGAACACAAGGAGGAGTGGCTCTTGCCACCCTGGTGAACAGTCTCAGAGACTAACTTCTCTCTCTTTCTCTCCTCCTCTGCTGAGAGCTGGGAGGGGGGGTCAGGTAAGCCATGTGTCTCAGCTTGTGGGGCAGTGGGGCTGAAGAGCTCACCCCCAACCCACCCAGCCCTCTGGTGCATGTCTGTGGCACTGACCCTCCTGCCCCCAGACTTCTGTTCACTCAAGAGACTCACTCCTGTGCCAGATGACTAGAGCTCCCGCTTGGCTTGGCAGTGCGCCCTCCTACCTCCTCCCCTATTTCCTCTCTCTGGATTCTCGACTCTCCTGTGTGCATGCCCAGCTTCCCAGGGAAGAGGGTGTACTTCCCTCTTGGTCTCCTGTTGCCCATGCTGTGTCCTCTACACATGAACTCTGTCAGTCTGATCTGATATGGCTCAGTGTGTGACCTCCAACAGATGGAATAGCCATTGCATAGTGCCTATTTCCCCGCTCCCTGGTGCCGGGGATCAAATCCAAAGCCTTGCACATGCTAGGCAAGCGTTCTGTCACTGAACTACACCCCCAGCCCATAGACCTTAACAATGTTCCAGAACTTTCTCCAGTCTCTGTACCATTAACAGTCCACCTCCCCATAGGTGATTCACAAAGCCACGGGCAAAGTAATGGTCATGAAGGAGTTAATTCGATGTGATGAAGAGACACAGAAGACTTTTCTGACTGAGGTGAGAAAGTAGGATTGGAGCCCGGCATGTTGACACACGTCTGTAATCCTAGCAGTAGAGAGGCTGAGCCAGGAGGATTGCGAGTCTGAGGCCCACCTGGGCTACACAGTGAGACCCTGACACAGAAACCTAAAACAGCAGGTGGCAGGGGAGGAAGGAAAAAAAGAAGAGGAGGGTGAGTGGAAGAGAAATAAAGAAATGGGGTTGGAGCTGCCGCCATACATGTAGGCCCAGCTACTCTAGTGCCAGTTACCTGGGTGTCCGAGGCAGGAAGATCACTTGAGCCCAAGAGTTTGTTGTTGTTGCTGCTGCTGTTGCTGCTGGGTTTTTTGTTTTGTTTTGTTTTTCTTTTTTTGAGCCCAGGAGTTTTGGGCCAGCCTGAGCAACGTGATGGAAAGAAAATTGGAGGTGTGGGAATTTGGTGTCACTGTTGGAAGAGGGAAAACCTTACAAACAGTGGTTTTTGCAGAAAACTTAATTTAGGGTCACTGTCTTAAACACTGAATGGAAAAGAACACTGGAGGATCGTACCCACTCCCTCTACCTTAGTGTAACTGTTTCTCCAATGAACACTTCCTAAAGATAGCATAAGCCAAGTACAGGGGATATGATAACAAATGAGATGTGGGTCAGAGGAGCTCTCAGGCCGTGAGGGTGATGCACAGGAAAGCAGAGCAGTTTAGTATAACTCGGTGTGATAATTGCCTCCTGGGAATCCTGAGGAGAGCCTGCCGTGGGGTCCCCAGAGAACTGATACTCCTTGAGCATCTACAGTTTTCACCACCCTTCTCACATTGCTTCATGGAGTGCTACAGTTGGGAACACTGGTCCAGGGGCCCTCCTCCACCTTTGTTTTACTCTCGGGCCCTCCCACTCCTGTTCCCCAGAGCAGTTCCTAGAAAGGCAGGATCCTTGGGGTGAGGCCTGTGAAGCCGTCCCATCTGGGTAGTAGCGTTCTCTTCCTGATGCTGGTGCCCAACTACATCATGCAAGGTAGGAGGAGGTTGGAGAGGCAGCTAACACTCATCAGGCCAATCCCTGGAGGGAGGGGCCGTGGAGGACTTGGTGTGACATTAACTGCCAACCGCTTTGGCTTCCCCCAACCCCAGGTGAAGGTGATGCGCAGCCTGGACCATCCCAATGTGCTCAAGTTCATTGGTGTGCTGTACAAGGACAAGAAGCTGAACCTGCTGACGGAGTACATTGAAGGGGGCACGCTGAAGGACTTTCTGCGCAGTGTGGTGAGCATAGAGCCCACAGTCACCAAGAGCCTTAGAAGACTGCCAAAGAGTCACATGTGCTGCTACTGTCTTGGAGCCTTGGAGGCTATAGGGGCCTTGCCTTGACCCCAGAAGACCATGCTGGGTGGAACTGGTAGAGACAGGGAGGGTTTGCTGTGCTGATCCGTGGGCCCTGGACCACAGCCTCTGATATGCATTCCTCCACCCTGCAGGACCCATTCCCTTGGCAGCAGAAGGTCAGGTTTGCCAAAGGCATCGCTTCTGGAATGGTGAGTTTTACCAACAGCCCTACCAACACAAGAGTAGGGAGAGGTGTGATTGAGGGGCGCACCAGAAGGTAGACACCCCATCCTGGGCAGCTTATGTGGCTGAGCCGTTCGGCAGCTATTAACCTTTTCTCTCTGTGCTGTTGAAGTTGTTCCCAAACCCCTGCTTTCAGCCACCACCCGGTTCCCAAAGGATTCCAAATTTTTTTTTTTTTCCAGTACCAGGAATCGAACTCACGACCTTGCGCTTGCCAGGCAGGCGCTGTGCTGCTGAGCTAAATCCCCAGCCCCAGGATTCCAAATCTTTAAGGGCAAACTGAAGAGGCGAACTGTCATGTGAGGTGGTCTGACCCTGGTATCACTGAGGTGTTCGGGTGCTGAGGGCCCTTGGAGCGGGCAGAGCATCTCACAGCCTAGGAAATCAGAGAGGGAAGGAATGAATTCTAGATGAGCCCTGAAAAATGAGTCAGAATTAGATAAAAGTTCCTGTTGGCAGAGAGGCCCCAGAGTTTAGGTGATGATCACGGTCAAAACCTGGGAGGAGAGAATCCAATCCTAGTAATTAGAGTAGCTGCCAGTTACTAAGCTGTCTGTATACCAAGCACCAAGGTGAGGGATTAACACACACGAACATGTTTATTCTTCACAACAACCCTTGTCTCCAGATAAAAGCTGAGGCTAAAAGGAACACATTTGGGTACTCAGCTAGGCAGTCTGATCCCCACACCTGAGATTTTACCTACTGCTTCTCACATGGGGTCGGTGTACAATGGAACAGAAATAGTCTGGAACAGTAGCTTGGAAGTTGTTCTAAATATTTTGCAAGATCAGAACAGAACTACAGAAGGAACTGCCTCTGACTCTTTAGTTGCTACAATGAATATCAGACCGAAGGAAGAGCTGGCCAAGAAGATGGAATCTGGAGAGTCCTGTCTTCCTCCAGAAGAGAGGGCCCAGGTTCCAGCAACGCCCCAAATAACCAAGGCAGGACACATCCTGGTATCAGGTTACAGATCTCAATGCCTAGAATAAGCAGAATGCCAGAAGTGCAAGACATGAAGCTTATCACTCCTGTTCAGTGTTCAGCAAGGATCAAGCAAGCCACGTCCCACTACCCGGAAATGCTTCAGGAACACGATTTGGTGTAGTGGCTTCTCTTCCCGAGCTATTAGAAGAAATAGAGTGCTTTGTATTCTGTACAAACAAAGCCTTGCCTGTAACATCAGGGTTTGAAACCCTTGAAGCATAATTTCTTAATGCTTTTAAAAAAAACGGAAAGCTCTTTTAGAGCTCCAAGCCGGGTATGGTGGCGCACTCCTATAATCCCAGCACTCCGGAGGCTTGTTTCAAGTTCGAGGCCACCCTGGGCTACAAAAATGAGCTCAAGACCAGCATGAACTGTATAGTGAGACCCTGTCTCAAAAAGACAAAAAGAAAAAAAAAAGAATCTCCTTAAGACTCCTTGTCCAGATGACCTGAAAAAACTCAAGTAACAGAAAGACATCTTGGGTGCAGATTATGGACTCTTGGGATTTAGAAAGTAATTCACTGGATTTACTCTCATATTTTATATTCCCATGGAAAGTCTTCAGTTTATATGTTTAAGACCATAGTTTGCTACTGTCACAGCATCTCTACTGACAGTGGGTAATTCTTGTCCTTTCTGGCCCAGGTCTCCTAGAACAAAACAGGCCCTACACTGGGCTGGTCATCTAGCTTTTTATACCCAAACCTAATTTTGCATTTATTATTCAGAAACACTCAAGTTAAAACAAAAGGGGATAAACAAGAAGGGTGGAGAGGGGGCAGTTGCTTCTTCACTTCTATTCTTTGCTCTGCCAGGGAGGGTACAGCTGGCCAGAGAAGGCCGTGTGAGCCCCAGAGACTATGCCACATTTTGCTTTTTCTAACTCTCAGGGAAACTGCACTTGGAAAGGTAAAAGCAGAGTCATTATGTAAATTTTTTTGAGGTGAGTCTGGGGCGGCCAGTAGGTTGGAAGGGAGATGGGAGAGTCACAAGCAGGGAGAACTGGCCGGAGAGGCCAATGAAATATTTCAGATTTCTAAACTGGGGCAGTGGTGGGGATAGGAGACTGGGAGGCGGGATGGAGTCCCAGTTGAGAGTTAGGGAACTAGAGTTACAGGAAGGAGCAGGGTAGCTTAAGGAACTCAGAACGATGGTGCCATTTACCAGTGATGGTCAGGGAACAGGTTTGAGAAGAGCTAGGATTGGCACACGCCAAGGCTGATTGTTAACAGAACCTTCCAGCATGTCTTGGGCGGGAAACTGGCTGGAAGCAGCAGCTTGGGGACTCACCTAGCTGTGTACCAAGAAGGCACAGCCAGAGCTGCGGACACAGAGGCATCCACATGATTGGTAGAGGTTAACTTGTGAAAAGATGACTCTGAGAAGGGCTGACACTGAGGAGACTGGAAAGAAAAACCAGACACACAAAGGTCTCATGAACAGGAAGCTTGGGAGAGATGTGGGTAGCCCGGAGGAAGGGATCTGCAGGCAGCCAGGTCCTGAGCTACAGAGATGCAAGAGCTCCATGGGCGTGTCAGCCGTGGCGCGTGAGCATCTCCAGAGGGGTAGGAGCTGGAGAGTGGGACATGACTCCTTCCATATTTTCAGAGAAAGGTAAGGAACGAGGAAGTGGCTCCCCAGAGTTACAGGAGCCAGAAGTGGAGGCCTGGAGAGGGGAAACGCCAACAGAAACTTCTTTAGAAACACTGGAGTGACAAGAGGGAGGGGTTAGAATAGAGAATGAGGAGGATGGAGTCTTCAGGGAGGTAAATGTCCAGAACACGAGCTAGTTGGACCAGGAAGGAGGTCTCTTTTGCCGCATCACACGAGGCAAGATCCAGGGTAGCAGAGACGTAGCTTGCGGGGGGAGGGGAGGAAGAGGAACAGCACATCTGAGGGCTTTCACTTCAGGTGGTGTTGATCTAAGTGAAACGGGTAAGGTGGAGGGGGCTGCACCAGCCTGGGGCCGTTGGCGTTGGAGCCTTGAGACGGGAACAGTGGGGCTAAGCCAGCCCTGGGCTGGTGATTAGTGATCAAAAGGATGGGCGGGGATCGGGAGCAGGGAAGGAGGGGAGCCCAAGTTGCCTTTGGCTTTCTGTTGGTGTTGAGACAAAATATTGGCTACAGGGGGCGCCCAGCCACACTGTCCAAGTTGGGTTCTAAAGGGCCATGGCCTGGGAGCAGAGCAGATTCCAGTACCCCCAACTCTGGAATTAAAGTCCGACTGATTTACTGACCCTTTGCGTCATGCTTCTGTTCCAGGCCTATTTGCACTCCATGTGCATCATCCACCGGGATCTGAATTCTCACAACTGCCTCATCAAGTTGGTATGTCCCTCTGCTCCGAGCCTCGCCTGGGATCCCGGCGCCACCGGCCCTCCTAGCTTCTTTGTCCTAGAGGAAGCTGACTGTCCCCTGTGGCTTCAGGCCAGGGATGTTGCCTAGGGGCTCCCACCATGCCCTTCCTGCTGCCTCCAGTGACTTCCCTTGTCTTCTGAAAGCTCCCAGACACATGCAGATACAATTTCACCTCCTGTCAGCAGCAGTTTTGAAATCATTTGATTAGAAGGGACTTTAGGGCTAAGGATGTAACTCACTGGTAAAGCACTTGCCTACCGTGAGGCCCTGGGGTCAGAATACAGTGCTATTACACACCTGTAATCCTGGAACTCAGGAAGGCTCAGGTAGGAGGACAGCAAATTTGAATCCTGCCTGGACAACTTAACAAGACCCTGTCTCAAAATTTTAAAAGGGCTGGAGGTAGTCAGGTGTGGTGACGCACACCTATAAGCATAGCACTCAGGAGGTTGAGCCCACATAGTGAGTTCAAGGCCAGCTTGAACTACATAGTAGCTGGGTGTGGTGGCACATGCCTATAATCCCAGCACTCAGGAGGCTGAGGCAGGAGGATCGTTTCAAGTTTGAGACCAGCCTGGGCTACAAAGTGAGCTCAAGGCCAGCCTGAACTGCATAGGGAGCCCCTGTCTCAAAAAGACAAAAAAAAAAAGGAGTACATAGTGAAACCCTGTCTCACAGAAAGGAAGGAAAGAAGGGAGAGAGGGAGAGAAAGAAAGAAAAGAGAGACAGAAAGAAAAAAAGAAAGGAAAGAAAGAAAAAAAAGAGACAAAAAGCTTTTTAAAAAGGGCTAGAGGTGTTCAGTGCTGGAGCACCCCTGAATTTAATCCCACAGTCCCAGCCCCCCGAATACACATGGAAAGGACCTCAGAAGTTGCTCATTGTACTTAGGGCCCTGTCACTTTATCTGGTTTTACTCCATAATAGTCCTGTAAAGCAGCTAATTGCTCATCCTGTTTGACAGCATTGGCACCTTAAAACATCAGCCTGAGGCCACCAGAGCTAGTTAATTTACAGTGACTAGTTTGGGGCCATGGTTGCTCCCACCACCCCTTTGCGGTTGTTACAGTGTTTCTCCTGTTGACTTGCAACCTGGCTTCTTGGATGTCCCATCAAGCTGGCTGTGGTCCTGCCCGCTGGACCTATACCAAACAATCTTAATCCCTTTTCACATGACTGCCCTGTAGCTATCCCAAGAGTTTATCTCCCCTCACCCCCCACACTGACTGCCTCTACCTTGTCTCTTTCTCTTATCCCGGTCCTAGCAACAACACATCTTTGCCGGAACCAGGCAGAGCAAAGGAAAGCCAAAAAATCCCCTGTCTGCCTTGGAGTTCCACCCTCCGGGTTCCAGAGCCCTACCACTCCCGGGCTCCGCTGGCTCTGCTGTAAAACCCGTCTTGGGCAGTGGCGCGGACACCAGACTGATAGAAGCGCAAATGCCAGCCGTGTCTGGTTGGAAAGCTGGCAGAGTTTTCTGCTGAGACTCTCCTTTGCTGTGTACTTCGTTCCCCTTCTTGGTGGCTTCTCTTGCCTATACGCTTACCCTTCAGGTTAGAGAACCAGGTTTGAGAACATCCTCACCTGGTCCTGACTGGGCCCTTATCTCCCCAGGACAAGACTGTGGTGGTGGCAGACTTTGGGCTGTCCCGGCTCATAGTGGAAGAGAGGAAAAGACCCTCAGTGGAGAAGGCCACCACTAAGAAACGCACCTTGCGCAAGAGTGACCGCAAGAAGCGGTATACGGTAGTAGGAAACCCCTACTGGATGGCTCCTGAAATGCTGAATGGTGAGTCCTGAAGCCCCAGAGGGAATGACCCAGAGGGAACACGGAGGCCACATCTTGTAGCCAAGCCCTGGAAGCTCCTGGCGAGCCTTGTGAAGTGTAGAACTAGATACCCAGAGCTAAGGGCTGGATTTGTTTGTCTGTTTGAGATGTGTCACTATGTAGTCCAGGCTAGCCTCGAAGTAATTATGTAGCCTAGGCTGGCCTCGAACTCACAGCAGTCCTCCTGCCTCAGCCTCCCAAGTGCGGGGACTACAGGTGTGCGCCACCATGCCCAGCTGGATGATTTTTTTAGCCCTGGTGAGGCTGGTCCTCGTAAACTCCATCTTCCCTGAGTTTAGTGTTGGTAACTGAGCAGTGTGCCATGCTGGGCATAGGCTGAGGTCTGACCAGCTCTTTTGCCTAGAGGGTGAGAACTCAAATTATTCATCACCCCTCAGTGATGGGGAATCTTTTAGAGTTTTCAGTGATAATCAACAACCCTCTGTGGCACCCGTGCTGTAAGTTTGCCCCCACTGTGGCTTTTCCCTCTCCAGGCTGAGGCCTGAGTTGTGCTGCCCCCTAGCGGATAATGCTCAAATCAGCTAGTTGTTCTGACTGGCATTCTTGAAACGCAGCATCGTGCGGCCTTAGAAGTAGTGTGATACAATCCTTTACAGAGCATAAGGCCCAGGGAAATTCCTTCGCTTACTCAAAAGCAGGCAGCTGGCTAATGACAGCCTGGATGAACCTATATGTACAGTTATTTTCTACTGTACTGTGCAGTTCTCTGAGTCAGGCCAGCCAGAATTGAGGAGAGATTTTTTTTTTTTGAGACAGGGTCTCACTATGCAGTTCAGGCTGGCCTTGAACTCACTCTGTAGCCCAGGCTGGCCTCAGACGCATGGCAATCCTCCTGCCTCAGCCTCTTGAATGCTGGGATTGATAGGCATGTTCCACCCCACAACCGGCTTGAGGAGATTTTCAAGTGGAGTCATTCTGATCAGCCTTTGGGGCATCCCTGCAGAACTGCTTTAGCCCCAGTCCTTGGCTATGGCTTGGCTTGACCCTAGCCTAGTACAGAGCACATAAGGCCTGTAAATTTAACAGCCTGCTCTCCTCTGTTCCCTAAGGAAAGAGCTACGATGAGACAGTGGATGTCTTCTCTTTTGGGATCGTTCTCTGTGAGGTGAGTTCTAGCACCAAGGCTATTCCTGACGCAGCAGCCGTACCAGCTTGGCCCTGCCTCAGAGCTCATTCTCCTCCGAGGAAAGAATAACTTGCCATAAAATGAACACAGGCAAAATGTTCTACCACTTATAATATATGCCACATTGAGTCTTGCTGGTTCCATAACGACAACTGAGCAAGTTTTCTTTCAGGTAAAAAAAAAAAACCAGGTTCAGAAAGAGGCAGTAGGGGCCAGGGATATAGCTCAGTGGTGCAAGCGCCTGCCTGGCAAGCGTGAGGTCGTGAGTTCAATTCCTGGTTAAAGAAAAGAAAAAAAATCCAGAAAGGGGCAATGGCTAGCTCTTAGTCACATGGTCAGTGGGAAGCAGGCGAGATTGAGAATTTCAGTAGGAAAGGCATAGTACTGTCCGTTGAGCTCTTACAATAAATTAGCCCTTCCCAGTTCCCCCTCTGTTCTCCTTCCACAGGCCCTGGTGGTCCCCCTACCCTGAATCCAGCAAGTGGAGTAATGATCCTAGGAAGTTCTGGCCCCATGCTAGGTACCTTGAGGTACAGGGCAAGTAATGGAAAGTAGCTTAGCAGTCAGATGGCAGCATTGCTCAGTATAGCTCAAAGCTGAACACGTTAAAAAGAAAAAAAAAAAAAAGCTGAACACATACATTCAGACGCTTCTGTAATTCTCCAGTACAAAATTGTGAGAGAGAAGGGATGATTAGAATAATGACAAAAGTTGTTTTAATTGTTTCATTTAATAGATATGAATTGAGCAGCTAATGTATACAGAGCATTAAGCAGGTGCCAAAGTGTTTTCAGACATGAATCAAACCGAAGTCCTTGCCTGACTGTCTCGACTCTGACAGATGATATCACCATAGGCAGGGAAGGCTAGAATGGGTGGAAGCTGCCAGTCTACCACCATCAGTTGGAAAATGGTGCTTCTGCTGAAATGAAGCCTCTTTTTTTTTCCTTAATTTTTTTTTTTCTTAGAGATATAAAGTTTTATTATTCTGTTTTCTCCTTTTCTTAATTTTTATTTTTATTAGTACGTGTTTACAGTATATAATGATTACCTTCATAGTGGGGAGTTAGTACATGCATGTAACACGTCTTAATTCTTTTTATGTCCCCTTTCTCCCCTCGTGAGGGTTCTTCTAAACCCTCCTCACTAACCAGACTCTCAGTCAAGAGGGTTAGCAAGATTTGGAAATACACGGATGAGGGACAGTTATCTATCTACTCTAGGTTTTTACCACTTTCTCTTCTGCATATCTGTATTGGTCAGCTTTTTTGTCTCCGGAACAAAATATCTGACACCTGCAATTTATAGGAGGAGATGACTCACAGTTTGAGTAGATTCAGTCCATGGTCAGTAGACTCCAAGGTAGAAACAGCATTGTGGCGCAAGGTCGTGAGTTCGACTCCCGGTACTGGAGAAAAAAAAAGAAAGAAATAGCATCGTGGAAGGGCCTGGTGGAGGAAAGCTACTCATATCACGGTGTTCCAGAGCAGAGAGAAAAGAGAGGAGCCAGAGATGAGAATACACCCTTCCAAGTCATATGCCCAGGGACCCACCTCCTCCAACCAGGTCCACCTCCAAACATGAGACTTCTAGGAGACATTTTAGATGTAAATCATAACAACATCCTTCTGTCCGCACACCAGCATCCCCGTCCCGTGTCATGCACCTGTGGCCTCTGTAGTCCTTCCTAACCAGCCATCTTCTCACCTATAGATCATTGGACAAGTGTATGCAGATCCTGATTGCCTGCCCCGTACACTGGATTTTGGCCTCAACGTGAAGCTCTTCTGGGAGAAATTTGTCCCTACAGACTGCCCCCCAGCCTTCTTTCCCCTAGCCGCTATCTGCTGCAGACTGGAGCCTGAGAGCAGGTCAGTATCTCACCTGTTCCTCCCAGCTCACAGGGTCCTGGGATGCTCGCCCCAGCATTAAGCCATCCATAAGCTCTTCCTAGGCATAAGGATAGCAGAAGCCTGGAGCTCAAGAATGTAGTATCAAACATTGAAGCCACCTGACAACTCTGATATGCCAGGTTTGAGGGGAGGGAGATGAAAGCATAGTAGCAAGTAAACTGTATAGGACACAAATACATACTCACTAAAATAAAGTTTAAAAGAAGAAAATTTGGGGCCAGGTGTGGTGGCACATGCCTGTAATCCCAGCACTCAGGAACCCAAGGCAGGAGGATCACCATGAGGTTGAAGCCAGTCTGCACTATATAGTGAGCCTTTTTTTTTTCTTCTTTTATTTTTTTGGTACGGGGAATTGAACTCAGGACCTTGCACTTGCCAGGCAGGTGCTTGTGCTACTGAGCTATACCCCCAGCCCTATAGTGAGATTCTGTCTAAAGAAGAAGGAGAAAATTTGGGGTGTGGATGTGGCTCAAAAGAACAGTTATCTAGCATGTATGTCACCTTCTAATATTTAATATCGTTTATTCTGTTTGTCAGCTTTCCTTACAAGGCAAGTACAATGCATACATTTTTTCATAGTAAATAAATGTTTCACATTTTTTCCCTGCATTTTCCATTTTACTACTTAGCCTTTATTATTTCGTTGACAACATGAAATTCTTATAAGAGGCTTTAAACGTATTATGATCTATATAATGGAGATACATTCAGGTTTTTCCAGCAGGTATTAACTACAGTGAGCAACTTTATGCATTTAGCTCATTTTTTTAAAAAATGCTTTCAATGGCCTTTATTCTTCTTAACTGACAGATTTCAGTATTACCAAAATCACCCCTTCATCTTTTCCATTTTATGCGTTAGGAAACTAGAATTTTTTTGTGGGTTTTTTCTGCTATCAGAAATCACAGAGCTTAGGCAGGTGTGATGGCACATGCCTGTAATCCCAGCATTCAAGAGGCTGAGAGGCAGGAGGATGATCAGGAGTTTGAGGCCAGCCTGAACTACATAGTGAGACTGTGCCTCAGAAAAAGAGAGAGAAATCACAGGTCTGGTGCAAGAAATACAGCCCAGTGGTAGAGCAGTTGCCTAGCATGGCTAAGGCCCTGAGTTTGATCCCCAGCACTACCAAAAAAAACCTGTGCCCTAAACAGTCCTCTTTGCTTTGTTCCACAGCATGTCACCTTCTAATACTCAACATGGTTTATTTTATTGTTTATGAACTCTCCTTATTAGGCAAGTGCTCACCACTGAGCTGTATCCCCAGCCCCAACTCTCTTTGCTAGAATGCAAGTTCTACAAGGTCAGGCACCTTTATTTTGTTCACTGTTATAACCCAAGCACTTAGAACAGTGCCTACCCGTAACAGGCACTTAATATATTGTTTCTGATTGTACACAGACATTTAGAATGACTGAAAAGGGATTAAAAAGAGTGTGGATACAAAGAAAAAAAAAGAAGGGCCGAGTGTGGTGGGTGGTACACATCCTGTAATCCCCATACTTGGGAGGCTGGGGCGGAAGGATGGACGTGAGTTTGAGGCTGGCCTGGGCTACATCGTGAGTTCAAGACCAGCCTGAACTATATAGCGAGACCTTGTCTCAAAAGGAGGGGTGCAGTTAGCAAACAAATACTATACAGTTTCAGTTTTTCCTTAAACTCTTCGACTGGTATTACTAAAGGATTGTAGTCTTCTGGCCTGTAAAAAACAAGATCAAGATTCTCACCAGCAAATTTCAGTTCTGAAGTAGCCCTTTGGAAATCCTTGTAATTTTAAATGCTACAGTCAGAATAGGCCTCACCAAGATAGCATGACCTTTAAGCAAGAATGGGGAGAAGAGGAACAAGCCTGAGATATCCAGGTCAGTCATGCCATTTCCGTAGCTCTTCAAGGCCTGTGTTTGGGTTTTTGTTTGGTTGGCATTTTTCTCTTCGAGAAGAACTTAGTCTGTGAAATGCTCTTTCCTGGGCAGATCCATTGGTGTAGAAACAGCAAGTCTCAGAACTGGAAAGAGTCTTTAAAATGGCACTTAGGGGCTAGGGCTGGCATGCATGAAGCTCTGGGTCCAATCCCCAGCACTGCAAAAATAAGTTTTCTTAGACAAATACAATGCCCAATTCCATTTTGACACCTTGACTTTCCACTTTTTCTCTAAAATATAGGAGAGACTCTTCTCTTGGACTTTTTTTTTTTTTTGAGATAAGATCTCACTGTGTAGCTCAGGTTGGCCTTGAGCTTATTATATAGCCCAGGCAAGCAACAAACTCACGGTGATCTACCTCAGCCTCCCAAGTGCTGGGATTATGGGATTACAGGTCAGCGCCACCACACTCAACTACATCTTTTAAAGCTGTCACCTCCAACCAGTCCAGGCTTCTCACAGCATTATCTTTGATCGTTCCCTCTCTACTGTGAAGCAGCAGTAACATTATATTAAGCCCATTTCCCACAGAGGCACAAAGAGGGTTTGCCCACCAGTCAAATGGATTCCTTCCATGCCCCACGATGGACATGCTCCTATTCCACCTGCCTCTGATCTACCCCTTTCCCTTCCAGACCAACCTTCTCAAAACTGGAGGACTCCTTTGAGGCGCTCTCTTTGTACCTGGGAGAGCTAGGCATCCCACTGCCTGCAGAGCTGGAGGAGCTGGACCACACTGTGAGCGTGCAGTATGGCTTGACCCGGGACTCGCCCCCCTAACCCTGGCCCAGCCCCCTGCAGGGGGGCGTTCTACAGCCAACGTTGCCCCCTCTGCGCCCCATCCCAGGGCCGTCCAGGTTTCCTGTGGATCGGTGGCTTGTTGAGAGGCAGAACAAGCCATCTCTACTACCTCCTCAGGAGGCGAGCGGGCGCAGCACCAGGGAAACATATCTCCACAGGTTTTGGGGCCTGGTTGCTGTCTGAAAATCCAACACTCGCCTGAAAGCTGTGAAGATTTAAAAAAAAAAGAAAGCCTGGACTCTAGGCTAGGAAGAATCTGTTACTTGGGACCACTTGGGAACTCCCTGGTTGTGGATCCTTGGAGGCTTATGCTTACACTACACAGGACCTAGATCTGCTGAGCAGGATCCAGGGTGAAGCTCCCTGTGGGCTCTGAAGCCTCTGGTCCAGTTGTGTGCAAGAGGACTTCAAGTGGGAGTACGACCATGAAAAAGACTGGTGGCCAGGTGGCACTTGAAGGATGCAAAATGACAATGATGTTCCCCTCTTCCACTCCAGGTCCTGCCCTCCCTGGAGCAGAGGGAGGGAGTCGGTTTTGAAGAGTCCCTTAGTCAGTGTACGGTGGAACTGGCCAGGAGTCAGGGAAAGGACTGGTTTCTGATCACTTGCTAGTGGGTGACTTTAGCCAGCCTAGGGACCACATCAATGTGAAGGGGAGCTTCCATCTCATGTTCTCAAACTATACTACTGGAGACTGGCTGAGAACTTCCGAGTGACATCCTCTATCTCAACAAGCAGTCGTAGCACAGTAAGAGGCTGGAGGCTGGGAAGCTCTACCCTATAGAAAGCCCGTGTCCTCTCGATGCTATCACTCGATGGTCTCCTCAGTCAAAAGCCCAAGACATTTTGCCTAGAGCTAGATGGGCTCTGGAGTACAGTGTGGCTTGTCACGGTCCGGGGTCTGAGGAAAGAGAAGAGAGTTTTCTGCAATCCCTTGACCTCAGCCACTGCTTAGCCTCAGCCTGCCTGCTCTGGAGAGCAGTTTAGATTGGGAAGAGGTGGTTGCAGAGTCCCAGAGCTGAAATGCTGAGAGAGCCATCCCCTGAGCTGGGCCATCTAACTTCTACCCTCGACCTTCCCTTGTCGGCTGGCCCAGCTCATAGCTTCTGGCTACAACTTCCTGAGCCATATTCCAGGGCCATGGGCACTGGAAAGCCCAGGGGGCACCCACTCCACCTTGGTTTCCAGACTTCCAAGGACTCAACAGCACGAGATTTGCCTCCTCCTAAGTGTGAGCTTGCAACATATTTAACAAATCGGGAATGGGCTTGGGGTATATAAATGCGATGAGTGGTGGTTGTATGGGGGGTGATCCAGGAGAATGGTTGCTGTTAATATTATCTTGTTGTTATATCTATTGGGTGATATGTGAACTGTTGTACATAGACCAGATGAGTTGTGGGATAGGATGTCATCTCTGGCCAGAATTTGCTTGCTGTGTAGACTATACTCACGTGTGGAGTTGCAAGCTTGCTGAAAGGTTGAATTGTGGACTCCCGGCAACAGCATGGTTCAGCATCATGTGGCTGGTTGTGCTTCAGCTATCCCCAGCAAGTCTGGGAATAGGGGCCCTGAGCTGGGTCATTGGGCAGACTAAATAAATTAAGCAGTTAACGTAACTGACAATACCGAGAGTGAAAAAGTGACTTGGGGCCTGACTCGGGGAGATAAATGTGGAGGGTCTGCTGGCCACCTTCGTGTTCAGGACACACAGCTGCCACAGCAGGAAATTCTCACGTATCCATCTAATCCCTGTCCGTAAACAGTCGTCAGCCTGTTCAGAGAACATACACATCCCACCAGAGGCAACCCTTTGTGTAGACCAGTTCTGTGTCTTCTGGGCTCCGTAAAGCTACTGCGCCTGACTTCTGCCTGTGGGCAAATCCTCAGGAGCCCTCCACTCCCATCTCTAACATAGGAGCACTTCTACAGACGGGGGATTCTGGCATTCTCTCCACAGAGCTGCACGCCACCTTCATAATGGTGAAAAGTGAATGCAGGTCAGCCCACCCTGTGTGTAGGACATGCTTGGGAAGACAATGCCCGTTTCTTGTTTCTGCACATGAGGGGTACTCTGGAAGACTGACATTGGGCAGGATGATGCTATCTGGTTGGTAGGGTCCGAGGCACAATACAAAGCTTGAGGAATCTAACTTAAGCATAGAATCTGGTTCCTGAGGAAACATAATCTGAGGTACCCACTGCAGCAGAGCTGCAGAGCAGTATTTGGACATGGGCAGAGGTCACTCTGGTATACCTTCAGCTTATTGGCTGAGTCCTGCTGAAAGATCTAAGAAATGCTCCCGTTGGTAGCTTTCCTTCTACAGCCCTAGGAATCATCCATGGGGACGTTCCTCAGCCAGAGGCTGCTCCAGGCAGCCCAGGGACCCATCCCCTTCTGTATATGCATCCCTCCTTTGGTTGCTACAGCATTACCAGCACCCCCTCAGCCCGACAAGGACTATCTGTGTGCTCGTTCCAGCTCTCCTTACCTCGCAAAAATGCTGAAGGGGAAAGGACTCGCAGTGACCACCTCCCTTCTCGGGGGACCTACCCTTCCTATAGCTTCAACCTGAAAGAGTCCTGGTGATGACAACAATCAGGACGCAGAGGCTGCAGTTTCCAGCCATTCTACTGTTGCCTTCCGTTTGTAGAGCCAGGGTGAGTGAAGAGAAGGCCAGAGCTCACTGCGCAGATGTTGACAAAGATAAACCAGGAGCTTTCCCAGGGTATGGGGGGCGGTGTTCTTGGCACCCCACAAAAACTTGGTAACATGGAGGTTTGTTTTGTTTTTATATAAGTCAAATGCACAGCAATTTCCCGTACTTTATACACAGGTGTCAGAATGAGGTATATAAAACATGTATACAGAGAAATGTTTATAGAAAAGTAGAAACCAATAATGTTCTCTTCTCCAGAGTCACTAACACCAAGGGACCCTCTGCAGCCTCGGTTCCCTCAGCAAATGGCTTTAGGGAGCACCCTCCTGAACAGAATGGGCTCCACTTATCCCCTGCCCACACTGGGTAGTGGAAGGACTATCACGAGGAATCTCTGGCCGGGGAACACTGCCGAGGCCTCCAAATGTGACGGCAGAGCCTGGAGGGCCTGCTGAGCTTCAAGTGCTGAGGAGAAAGAACTGCTAGGTCAGGAAGCTGAGCACTGTCCTACTGGCCATGTCAGTAGCTTGTTCTATGACCTTAGGCAAGTCATTTTACCTCTCTGGGTTCCTGTGTCCAAAAGTTTTGAAGAACCTTAAGGTCCCTTCCAATGGTAAGTTAGGGGTTGTGACATTAGCCCCACTGCCCCATAGGAAGACGCTGGCCCGGAAACCACAGGGCCACTTGCAAGCAGGGTACACTGCAGGGGCAAGTCCTGAAGTGCTTTATTATCTTGCCTCTGAGCTCAGTATGCAAGCTATCCTAGAATCAATTCAATGAGCCCCACAGTATATAAATCCCATGGGTTAACTGGTTCCTCTCTTACCTGTGCAAAATGGGGAGAGGTCACCACCCATCCCAGAAGAGAGATGGTCTGGGGCACCCCAGGTCCACCTCTGTCCCTGAGGCCTAAGGCAGGAGTAGATCCTTCTCTACCCTCTTCCTAAATGGAATGTTTAGTGCAATTTTTCCCTTCCTTTCTCTACAAAACAGGAAGAGTCCCTGGGCCCAGGTCTAGCCCACGGTTGTCAAGGCACAACACTGCCAACAAACTGGAGCACACCCAGCAGACCCCCAGCCTAGATCCCATTCTCTGCCCAAAGTCCTGACTTTGTACAAACTCATTTCTGGTTCTGAGAGGTTAGTAGGGAGTGCCACTCCTAATACTTAAAAACTAAATATACATTTTTTTTCAGTGCCATCTCTTGACCTGCTTGACCTTAACTATGAATAACAGTATATGCCACTCAAGCTCATGGAGAAAAAATGGAAAGGCATAGGCTGAGGCCATCATAGTAAAGCACAGAGGAGCCTTGAGGAAGTTCCCTGTCTATCCCTGGTCCAGTTCCAGGAACACAAGCAATATTTGGAAGACCTTGTCAGCAACGTCACTGTGGGAGCTGTGCCACTATCTCCATCCACAAGCAAAATCCTGCTCCCAGGGATGGAGAAGGAGCACTAGGAGCACTGATAGCATCCTACCCAGCCCTCAGCCCACCGTGCTGCCTACTTCTTTCATGAGGATTTACCCGGAGGGGGAGGGGGAGGGTTAACCGAAAAACAAAATGTAGGTCCTCCCAGCTGTAGGAAGGTGGGCTGTCCCGCACCAGTTTTTGCATGGGCTCCTGCCCACTGAAAGAGCTCAGGCCCCAGGGGTGCCAGCCTGGCCCATGAGGGGTGTGCTGCCCTCCTGAAGGTCGACAGGAGTCTGGCTGCTGTGGACGACGACAGTCTACTCATCCGTGATCTCGCTCGGGTTGGTAAAGGCAGACAAGAACAGAGTGATTTGCTGCTCACACGCTTTCTGCTCATGCTGCTCTTTCAGGTCCTTCCCCCTAGGAGGAAAAGAGGCAAGTATTCAGGCTATGTCTCCTGCATGACTCTGCTCAATTAGATAGCACCCCTGAAGTCCAGACAGCAGCAGGGGGGCACCCACTCACCCTGATCACAGTGACTCACTGGCTGAGCCAGGACTAACACAGGTCCAAGGTATTAGATTTCCATTTTGTCAGAATGCCTTAAACTTACAGGAGTGCTTCCCTCAGGTCTGTAAAGTGGGAATGACGGCAGTACAAGCCTCCCACAGCAGTACTGGGGGTCAATGGAGATAATGTAGAGGAAAGATAGTTTTGCTGTTTTAGCCCACAGATCTAAGAGACCCAGAAAACTAGCTATTCCAGCTTCGTCCCTAAGCCACAAAGTGGTCATGAAAACTGACTTGATCTTTGTGCTATGAGACAGCTCTGTGTGTGTGTGTGTGTGTGTGTGTGTGTGTGGTGTGTGTGACTGAGAGATTAAATCCAGGGCCTTTGCACCCCTCTTCTGAGACAGGGCCTCACTAATTTGCTAAACTCAGGCTGAGCTTAAATTTACACTCCTCCAGCCTCAGCCTCCCCCAGACATGCACCATCACACCCAGCTTCCCAAGCCTTTTTTTTCCCGGTACCAGGAAACGAACTCACGACCTCGAGCTTTGCCAGGCAGGCACTGTGCCACTGAGCTAAATCCCCAGCCCCTCCCAAGCCTTTTTTTTGTTTGTTTTTTGAGACAGGATCTTGTTATATAGTTCAGGTCACCCTTAACTCAGTGTGTAGCTCAAGCTGGCCTCAAACTCTTGGCAATCCTCCTGCCTCAGCCTCCTGAGTACTAGGCTTACAGGCATGCACCGCCACGCCCAGCTTTAATTTTTATTTTGAGACAGGGTCTTGCTAAACTGCCCAAACTGGGCTCAAACTTGTGATTCTTCCGCCTTAGCTTCCCAGAGTTCTGTGATTAAAGGTGCAGGCTACCACATCCGGCAAGACAGCCTTCTTATCCTAGAACCCTTGTGTGTGTGAGCCCAAAATGTAAATGAATTTCCCAACCAATGCAGAGGCCAAAATGGACTGAGAGCTTCTCTGGTCAAAGGGAACAAAAAGAACGGTCAAACTTCAGACTTGTCACATGCTTTTCAATTTTCATGGTGTTCAGCGACCCACTGAGACCACAGGGTTACTCTGTTTTACTCATGTGGAATACCCACTCCATGCTAAGGATGTGAAACACATTATCTCACTTTATTCTCAGCTCAACCCTAAAAACTAAGTGACTCACTTTTTAAAAATGAAATGGCCCAGGGAAGTTTAAAAATGCTCCGAGAATATGGTGGGGCTGAAAGCTAAGTCTGTGAGCCCTGACTGCTGCTCAGAGAAGTTCTGATCAGGGTCATCTGAGAAGTAGGTGGGGTAGGGACTCAAACGCAACCTTCCTGGCCACACATGAAGGCCCTTCCTGTTGGACAGTGACACTCCCAGAGCCAACCATAGGACCTGGTGAAGGTACAGCATCCAGGGACCTAGGTCAGCATCCATGGAAGCCAGAAATTTGAGCTCAGTTGTCTGAGGAAATCCATGAAACAAGCAGCTAATGCATGACTTGGTAAAACAACATAGGGGTCTGCTTCATACCTCATCGGGGACATAGCCATAGTCACAGATTACACATACATCATGATGTGATGTACAGTGACAAAAGCTTTCAAGGACCAGGGAAAGAACTGGGGGAAGAGGGACTGGAGGAGGAAGCGTGCACAGGTGCTTCAGAACCATCTTTAAATTATTCAGTGCTCTTTACTTGTACGTAGTACCAGCTCACTTTAGCTATGTGATCCTGGGCAAAAAGCCTCTCTGAGTTTTCATTTCTTTAACTGCCTTAAAATAAGATAATGAAAGTGAAAGCGTTTTGAAAATACTGACACTGCTGCATTGAAAAACTCAGAAGAGCCCACCTGATGGCATACACCTGCAATCCCAGCACTTGGAAGGCTGAGGCAGGAGGATCCTTGTGAGTTCAAGGCCAGCCTGGGCTACAAACTGAGTTCACGGCCAGCCTGAACTGCATAGTGAGACCCTGTCTCAAAAAGACCAAAAAAAAAAAAAAAAAAAAAAAAAACCCTCATAGGAAGTAATTATGATTTGCCCTGAATATGACTTGACTTATCAAGCAAAGTTATCTTAATCTGGTTTTCCCAGGAAACTTTCTTACTGACCATCCAAGTTAAGTATTATTTGTGTAATCTGCTCCTCTAAGAGCCTTAATTTCATCATTTGTAAAATAAAGAGCGGCCCATGATAATCTCCAGAGCCCCTGATATTCTGTAAGATCCCTAACATGAGAGATTTTTTACTATAGGGTCACAAAACGCAGATGTGCAAGCTGATTCTCCTGAGTCATCCTAGGTGGCTGGGAGAGTGACTGAGTTTGTGAGCATGCAAGCTGAGGCTCCTGCCTGTCCTTCTCATTAGCCTCTGTACTGGATGCCATTAACTCCCGAAGCAGAAAAATTCCCAGAGCACCCAGTGGGGAAATGGAAGTGCATGATATTCCAGAGACAGGGTCCTCTGGACCACGTGCTTCCTGCTCACATCCTGAGGATAACTGGATAGTGTTCATCAGTTATGGGATGCTGCCACACAGAAGTAAACACCTACCTCCTCAATAAAATAAGATGCAAGCTTTTTCAAGGCTGCCCATATAGGGAGAAGCTTGAAAGATCTGAATTTAATTGTAGTAAGGGAGCCTCCAAACCAACAGAAGATCAAAAGACAACTGACAAAAGAGATAGAAGTATGTAAGGGTCTTCGGCCATGATCCGAATTTCAAAATTTCAGTTGCTGGAGTTAGAGGGAAATCTAGGAACTCATAACTTCCTGAGTACCCACCAGGGTAGCAGGAAATAGCCTTTCTATCATGTTCAGAATAAGAAGAGCTACGAGCAATCTGTTCCTACTGGAACAGATGTTTGCATTTTATATATACACCATCTTTTAATCTCTAACCTTGCCAGGCGTGGTGGCACACGCCTGTAATCCCCGCACTCAGGAGGCTGAGGCAGGAGGATTGCTGCAAGTTCCAAGGCCAGCCTGGGCTACATAGTTCAAGCCCAGCCACAACTATATAGCAAAAAACAAAACAAAACAAAAACAAAATGTCTAACCTTATAAAATAATATCCTACCTATTTTATAGATGACAAAACAGACTCCAGAGCCCTGCTTTCCTCAGTTACCTCCTTTACTAAGCATATGGCTGTGGCCTGCTGAGCTGCTGATAATGGTCAGGATGCATCATACACAAGTCTTCAGGAGAAAAACAATCAATTCATATTAATGCGTCAGCGCAGGGCTGGAAGAGCAACCGAGGGTAAAGGAAGCAGATGCTAGGACTAGTCTGGATTAGTCTCATCCATTTAAAAGCACGCAAACATACTCCACCCCAGAGGCCTGTTGGTGCCTGCGAGTCCTGGGGATGGAACGGCTGCCCCTAGCTCCCTTGGGAGACCAGAGAGCGGCAGCCAGGTCCACTGCACTGACCGCTGAGCAGCCCAGCCCCCACTCACCGCCTTCAGGGTGGAGGCAGCCAGGCTGTGGTCTAGAAGCTAAGAACAAAAAGCTTATTCACTGACTCCGCTCCGCTCCCAAGGGGGTGAAGTGGTGTTGACTTACCCTTTTTCCTTCCCCTTTTTATCAGAAAATAAAAGCACCTTTTGGAGCTAGTGCAGATGTTGTATTGGACAGAGACAGGGACATGCCCAGTGACAGACTGGTCACCTGAACCTCCTGGCCTAAACTACTAGGACAAAGACCCTGAAAGGGGGCCCGGTGCCTGTCCACCATTCCTAGCCAAGGGAAAGCTCCGTCCACTGGCCTAGCTTCATGGTCTCTGTCAGAATTCAAGGCTGGCAATAATTACCTTGTCTGCTCTGGGTTGAAGAGAGAGAGCTGGGCTCACCAGAGAGAGCGGGTATGGATGGAGCTGCTGCCTCTGACTTCCTCCCCCAAGGTTACAGAGCCACCATAGACCTTCAGGCAACTCAGGCTGGTTCCATTATTAAGTCTGAGCCACTGCTAATTTCCTAGTCGTATAAGTGCTGTGCCGCCCTGCTGCTCAGGACTAGTTTCCCAAAGCAGCAGGTTATGAACACCAACTGTACGCCCAAAGCCCACTGTATGAACTCTGTCCTCACAGCAAATCTAAGTGGTATCTATTTTGATATCTGTTTCAGAGGTGGGAAGGCAGATGCAGAGAGATTATATCGTCTGTTCAAGCAAATGGCATAGCTGGGACTTGAACCCAGTTCGTCTTTAGCCACCACCAAGCACAACAGTCCTTTTAGGACGTTAGAGCTGAGATGAACGTGATATATAACTGCCTGCCCCTATTTTACCAGCGAGGAAACTGAGGCCCAGAGAAGGTCCATAACTTGTCTAGTATCACATTCAGAATTGGCAACAGTTCCAGAAGTAGTAGTTTTGGTTTTCATAAATAAACCCAGCCATTTGGGGGAAAGATACTTTCTATTTCCAAAATAGCCTTTGCAATTCAAAACAAATTTACATCAGGCTTCTGAACCTAGATGGACTTTCAGGAGAAGCTGAAAACCTTTTCTTATTTTTCAGACACTAAGTCACTAAGTTGGCCAGGTTGAATTCAAACTTGTAATTATCCTGCCTCAGGCTCCATTAGTGCCGAGACTAAAGGCTTGCACCACTATGCCCAGCTACTGATAATCTTTTTTAGCTATGTGGCTTAGACGTGGTACTTAACTTCTAGGTCTCATCCTCTCACTGTAAAATACTGTAACGGTACTTTTTGGATGGTAATGAGGCTTACATGAGAACATCACAGGAGAGCATACAGTAGGGTCTTTATTAAGAAAACATGAATTAAATGTTGGCTGATATTGTCAGTACTATCTGATTGATATCCAGCTGCATATATGTAATACTTAATGGTTTCTCAGGTGGGTGGGTGTAGGGGGAAATATATTCCCATTTAACAGCCAGGATACCAAGGTTTATAATACACAATTGACAGCTCTTACCAGGACACTCTGTTCTCTAACTGTGGGGAGAGATGAGAGCTGAGAATCTGTCTCTAGCCCACATGTGGTTTCCTGTTGTACGGTCTGTTCTCAAAGCACGTTTACTAAGGAAAGGTGTGGTCTTGTGGTTAGTAACAGGGAGTCTCATGACTTACTATCTTCCCCGAGTTTATAGGAAAGTAAACTTAGGCCATAGGACAGTCCCAAGACAGCCTAGAAGAGCAAATCCAGGGAAAAGGATGGTTTCCTCATCGGCACCACAGTTGAGCTTGGAGTTCAGAACAGTCAGTCAGCTCAAGCATCTGGCTAACCTGGGAACTGTCAAAAGATTGGAAGACAGCCAAATGCTGCCAAGGAAGGAGGAAATATTTCAAGGGCCACACTCAACCAACATTGTTTGGGTCTGACTAGGAATTGTATGGGTGGAGGGAGCACTGCGTCATTTCCTCTTAATTCTGGTTTCCCTTTGTCCTGCCGTTTCAATCATCCCACCGTGGACCACAACCTCAGTCTGAAGGTCAGGATTCCTTCCCAGGTCAATACTGCCCCTCTCTGCACCTCTGCTTCCTCAATCACAGAAAAATCAGAGGATGAATGGGCCTGGAGAATACTAGTCCAGTATCTACATTTTATAGAAGAGAAAAACAGCTATTGTTTACTATTTACTATGTGCCACAAACTATGAGCTAAGCAGAACTCATGCCTTAACCCCATAGCAACGCTCTGGAGTAGGAAATGAAAGTAATTTGCCCAGAGTCCCACAGACAGCTATTAGTGGCTGGGTAGGACTTCTTTCCACCAAATATTAGTATAACCTCAAGCAAGGTACTTTCTCTTGCCTCCATTTCTTCATCTGGGATAATAACAGCATTTACCTCGTAAGAGTGATTGTGACAAGCGTGTTAGAGCATGCGAAGTGTTTGAAGCAATGTCTGGCATAAGGCAAATGTTTGCTACTGCTGTGATTATCACCCAATACTTCCTCTTTCTTAAATGCAAAAACAGGAGGCTGACTAGAGCACTTCTATGGACACCCTACAGCAGTGATGGCAAAGCTTTTAGCGCTTCCAGTGATAACAGACAGCCTGCTGCGGCATGCTTGCCATAGATTCACCACCACTGCCCTAGATTTATATAATTCTGGGTGAACCACTGGGGCTACGGGCTCTCGGAAATGGCTCTCCCCACTGGGAGAAAGTGACTCAGTCACTTTCATTATAGGAAGTCTTCTCAGACTAGAGGAAAAATATCACAGACCCTCAGCGCTGGAAGTGAAATCCTCTAATTTTCCCCAAGAGTGGTAAATATTTTTCCAGAATCAGCCAGTGCTGTAAAAACTGACCGTGATTCTTATCATCATGCATTGCTTTTTGAGCCCTTTTTTGCTTTTGAGAAAAGATCTCACTAAATTGCAGGATGGCCTTGAACTTGTAACACTCCTGCCTCAGCCTGCTAAGCAGAGGGATTACAGGCAGGTGCCACCACATCTGGCATGCATCACTGATTTTGAAAGTCTTTCCTATATAGCCTCTCAGGAGACCTTTCAAAATTTGTAATCCTCTTGCTGTCCCAGCCACAGGTCAGATTCCTGAGTTTCCCAGGTTGCCTCTTTTGCTTCCTCATGTATGAGGAGGAGGAGCAGACTCTTCTCCAACTCACCTTTTTCTTCCTATCCTAGGAGAGACCCCAGTGCTTTTGGCTGAAGAAATTTATGTCCCAACTACAAAAACAGTGGCTGGGAACACTTTCTAGTGAAAAAAAAATTATAACTCACACAAGGAATTCAGTCTCCAGGTCCCTGCTTGAGTATTCAATCCAATTTCTGCAGTGCCACTCACTTACGTGGCATTTTGGATTACACAGCAAGGAATTTGATATCAACAGAGTTGGATTTTAATCCAAGTTCTGTCACTCCTAGGTAATATGACATTGGACAAGGCATATCTCTGACAAAGTCTTCCTCATCTTTAAAGTGAATAACAACACTAAGCTAAAGTCAAAATGGATCAAAGATCTAAATATTAAAACAGAAACACTAAATCTATTGAAAGAGAAAGTAGGTAGAAATCTTGAAGACATAGGCAGAGAGTTCATGAACAAAACCCAGACCACACGGGAAATAACTCAAAGAATCAACAACTGGGACCTCATCTTATTAAAAAGCTTTTGCACATCAAAAGAAATCAAAAGAGTGAAAAGACAACCCACAGAGTAGGAAAATTTTTTAACCAGTTGTCTGTTAGACAAAAAGACTTGTATCTAGAACATATAAAGAACTGAAAAAAATCAGACCTCCCAAATTCAAAGACCCAATCCAAAATAGGGTATCTGAGATGAACATGCATTTCTCAGATGAAGAAAAAGAAACAGCAAGTAAATATATGAAAAGATGTTCAACATCATTGGTCATTT
>NW_004955455.1:5484564-5485795 GCF_000276665.1 Chinchilla lanigera
ATAAAGAAGGATAAACCCAAGACTTTCATAGGTAAATGGATGCAACTTGAGGCCATACTCATAAGTGAAATAAACCAGATGCACATGTGTAAACATTGTATCATCTCCCTGGTGTGAAAAACTGAAAAGAGTGAATAAAGTCTAAAATGCATAATAGATATTGTGAGATGGGAAGAAATTGTTCAAAGGGAATGGGGAAGTAGGATGGGGGAGAGGGAAAAGGATGGAAGGGAAAAAGGGAAAAAAAAGCAAGTCAGTTATACTACTAGTGTCTCCTGGTTCACTGAAAGGTAAGGTTTGTGCCACTATCTATTGGAGAAAATTTTAATGCCCATGTCTTGTATTCGCAATAACTACTTTAAAGGTAACAATACGCAATGTATTAACTATTGTTATTTTTCTATTGTTTAGTTATGAAATTGTTTTACCTTGATTCCATAAAATAAAAAAAGAAATAAAATGAATAACAAGAACCCCTACCTCATAAAGCTTTTCGGTAAGGCGTAAAGCCACCAAAGGAAAAAGGTTTGTTTTAGCAAGGTCACTTGCTAAAGACTAGAACCAAGTCTCTACCTACATCTTGAGCTGGTTCTTCCTTCAAGAGCTTACTTCCTTCTGGGTAAGACAGCCACAAAGACGTGATGTGACTCTGTGCTCCTTCACCCCTTCCTCCTCCCAAGACAGCCCAGAAGAGAAGCTACTGACCTCTTGTAGGTGTAGCCCAAGATGATGCCAGCTCCAATGGCAATGATGATCACCATCATGGTAATACCCAGCACATAGCCTGCCGAGGACAGGACACAAGGTCCCATTAGCCATACCCCTCAGACAATGAGCAAATGACATCTCTTGGTGAATCCCAACGAGGGCAGTTGGTGGGGCTGCCATACCCAGAGTTCCCAGGTCCTTTTTGTCCTTGGCGTTCATCCGCTGGCTGATCCCAATCACTGGCTGCACAGCCGCCGCCTCGCTCCGGGCGGGCAGGGTGTTGGCAGGGGCAAACACCTGCGCCTCATCGGCACCGGGCGCTTCAGTCCTCTCCTCGGGCTCGGGGGTGGAGGCCGGGGGAGCCTGGGAAGTGGTCTCTGGAGGGGAGGTGGGAAACAGCTTTCATCAGAGACTGCCCTGGATAGACGCCACAGATGAACGCAGGCCAGGTGTTTTGTTTTGTTTTGTTTTTTGTCTTTTTGAGACAGGGTCTCGCTCTGCAGTTCAGGCTGGCCTTGAGCTC
>NW_004955455.1:5487435-5490571 GCF_000276665.1 Chinchilla lanigera
CTCGCTATGCAGTTCAGGCTGGCCTCGAACTCGCAAAGATCCTCCTGCCTCAGCCTCCCGAGTGCTGGGATTTCAGGCACGGGCCACCACGCCCGACTGAACTGTTGCTCTTGAACTAGTGGCCACTTTTGTAGGAAGAGGAGACCCGGCCTAGGGTCCCTATATGGAGATGGTGGGAGTGGGCAGCCAGACCTGAAAGTCACCCCTGTGTTGAAATACTCGTGTTACATAAACCCTGGTGTTCTCTCCTCCTCGGACACGGCCACCTCCTGCCAGTTTAACAGTTTAACAGGCAACACTCCCTCGCAGGAGAAATTTACAGACGCTTTGAGTCAGGGGAACAGTCAAGAAAGCTTCACACGGTGGGAACCTCCCTCATCGCTGCCTGGGTGTGACGCCAAACTCCCACTCCCCGCAGCAGGAAGGCCACAGGACGGGCACAGGGAAGGAGGGCCGATTCTCTGGGCACACCATGCAAAGGGCCTAAAGAGAACAGGATGTGTGCAGTAGAGATGAATTTCCAACATCCATCCACTCCAGAGCAAGGACGGGGAGAAAGAAAGTGGCCACTTGTCTTTGTTCTTAATAGCAAAGATGGAGCTGCAAGCCCCTGGCGAGGGAAGGGAGGAGGGTCCTTTCATTGGACGACAAAAACCAGTAAAGGCTTCACTTCCTGCCACCTGGCCATGTCTGGGACCTAGGGGGCTTTACCCATTCAGCTTGATTAATTTGCTGCAGAAGGAAAAGACTGTAATCTCACCTCCAGATCCATAGGCTTCTGCTAGGAGCACGCTGCTGAGAAGGAATGTCTGTACCCAGACCAACACCATCCTCTCCTCCTCGGTCCTGCAGGTGATTGAACAACCAGTATCCACCTGGGGTCCTTTTTGGCAGCAGCTTTGCCTTCCAGCCTAGTCTTGCAGCCAGATCTGCCCTTGTTATGCTCTTCTGGTAAACAGCCTCTCTTTAGAACTGGGAGCTTCCCAGCTAGCTTGCTGCAGCGCGAGGTGTTTTTCAGCTGAAAGGCGCCCCCTGGGTCCTAAGCCTCCTATGCCATGCAAGATCGCTAACCCTAGGCCAAGAGAGGAACTCAGCCAAGTGAAGAGAGGCTTAGCGATGGATCCATTTGAGACCTGCAGGGCTACATCTCCAAGGCTTTTCATCATTTCATGTGCATTTCTGTGAGTACAGAAACAATAATTTTGTCAAGAGGCATCATGGGGAAAGGGCGTTATAAGCACAAAAGCACACTTTTTTTTTTTTTTTTTTGGTTTTTTGTCTTTTTGAGACAGGGTCTCTCTATGCAGTTCAGGCTGGCCTTGAGCTCACTTCATAGCCCAGTCTGGTCTTGAACGTACAAAGATTTTCCTGCCTCAGTGTCCCCAGTGCTGGGATTACAGACGTGCGCCACCATGCCTGGCTATTTCTGTGAGTACAAAAACAATAATTCTGTCAAGCGGCATCATGGGGAAAGGGTATCATAAGCACAAAAGCACAAAACATTTCTAGGGAGGGGATGCTAGTTGCACAACCAAGAGACATTCGAGACTACATACAGGGCACTAAGTAATCTATGGAGTGGAAATAACTCTATGGCTTTTTTTTTTTTTTTTTTTTTTTTTGTGAGTCGGCGTCTCACTGTGCATTCAGGCTGGTCTTGAGTTCACTATATAGCCCAGGCTGGCCCTGAACTCACTATGAGCATCCTGCTTCAGCCTCCCAAGTGCTGGGGTCATGTATGTGCCACTACACCCGGCTCTAGACCTGTTGATAAAGAAGGAGCTTTGTGGTTTATTCATGTTTATGAACACTGATGTGTGTGTGTGTGTGTGTGTGTGTGTGTGTGTGTGTGTATGGGGGGTACTGGGTATGAAACTCTAGAGTTCTCTACCACTGACCTATATCCCCAGTTCTTTTGTTATTTTTACTTTGAGACACAGTCTCACAAAATCGTTGAGGCAGGACTCAAACTGCAATCCTTCTGCCTCAGCCTCCCTCAGTGCTGAGATTACAGGCATGTGCTACCACACTGGTCTGATTTTTAAAATTTAAACTGCAATTTAAACCAGGCATGGTGGCTCATGCCTGCAATCCCAGCACTTGGGAGGCTGAGGCAGGAGGATCATTGTAAGTTACAGACCAGCCTGGGCTACAAAGTGAGCTCAAGTCCAGCCTGAATTGCATAGAGAAACAAAACAAACAAAAAAGTGTAACTTTGCCAGAATGAGCTCAGTCATGTTCCTTTGAAGTGTCCATATGAAACTTTTCCAGAATGAGCTCAGTCATGTTCCTTTGAAGTGTCCATATACAGTAAAAATATAGTAGTACTATCTTTAGTTGAAAATGTATGTTATGCAAGCCAGGCATAGTGGTTCAAACCTGTAATCCCAGCACTCAAGAGACAGGCAGAAGAATTACTACAAGTTCAAGGTCAACCTGTGCTACATAGTGAATTCAACCTGAACTGCATAACAAGACCCTGTCTAAAAGAAAAAAAAAGCATGTTATGCAAACATTGAAAACTTTGCTCACAGGGGCTGGGGGTTTAGCTCAGTGGCACAGCGCCTGCCTGGCAAGTGCAAGGTCGTGAGTTCGATTCCTGGTACTGGAAAAAAAAAAAAAGAAAACTTTGTTCACCAATATTATAAGATTATAAGTCTGCTGGGTTTTTTTCCAGCTCTGAATTCATAGAAAGGAAGTTAAGTGAAATGTTTTGCTTTTTTTCCCTCACACCTTGTGGGAAATCCTTTTACAGTGATTTTTATCTACCATTGAACCTCACCACATCTATATGACTTAGGCCTTTTGGAATTAGGCAGAAGGACCCTCTTCCCATTTGGCTGACAGTTGAAATTTCCAGGCAGCCTCAATAAAGTAGAAGATAGAGCAGTGTGATTTGCCAAGGCTACCTTGTGACTCAGGCAAATCCCAAAAATAGAAATGGGAGGGGGAGTAAAGAGAGGGAAAGGGTACCTTAAAAAGAATGACGATGTGTTATGTACATGTACCAACTCCTCACAATGAAGGTAATCATTGTGTACTGCAAACATATACTGATAAAAATTTTAAAAATTTTAAAGCTACAAAATAGAATTGAGAGACTGTTTCCATCCTGCAGGCAGTAATTTAGGGAGAG
>NW_004955455.1:5490688-5494687 GCF_000276665.1 Chinchilla lanigera
CTGGCCTCGAACTTTCAGTAATCCTCCTGTTTCGGTCTCCTGAGTGCTGAGGTTACAGGCATCTGCCACCTCACCCGGCCTACTAAATAAGTTTTAAAAGCTTTATCAAGGTAGAAAGCTAGGGTGAATCCAACTAATATAAAGGGAATTTGAATTTACAACAACCAGATTTCAGACATGAAAGGACAGAGATATTTAATTTGCTCTTTAAAACTATTGGCTAAACAGGGTGTGGTGGTGCATGTCTGTAATCCCAGCACTCCGAAGGCTGAGGTAGGAGAACTGCTGCAAGTTTGGGGCCAGCCTCAGCTACATACTGAGTTCAAGATCAGCCTGAACTGCATAGTGAGACATTATCTGAAAAAAACAAAAAATTGGCTAACCGTTCTTGATTTCTTCAGTCCACTAGATAATAGGTTTTTGGTTTTTGTTTTGGTTGAGACAAGGCCTAGATGTATAGTTCAGGCTGGCCTTGAGCTCACTACTTAGCCCAGGCTGACCTCAGGCTTGTGGCATTTCTCCTGTCTCAGCCTCCTGTATTATTATACAGTCAGTCTCTTTATCTCCTCACATAAGCTTCTGATCCTTTGTCTCCTGACTTGGTCTGTGCAAAGTATTATGCCACAGAGATACCAAGGTCTGTAAATTTATTCAAACATATACACACAGATACAGATATGCCAAAGTTTTAGAATTTAATAATTCTAACATAGAGGTCTTTTTAATACTTCTATTAACTTTACAACTTTTTTGAGAACTTACTACATGTTAACTATAGTTCTAGATAGTGGGATTATATCTGTGAACAAAACACTTGAATACTTGCCCTCATGGAGCTTATATTCTAGAGAGAGACAGATGATAAATATGTCAAACATTAATTAATGGAACCCTATAATCCTAGCACTCAGGAGGGTGAGGCAGGAGGATCACCATGAGTTTGAAGCCAGCCTAGGCTACATAGTGAGTTCAAGGTCAGCCCAAATTACATAGCAGGCTGGGAATGGTGGCACACACCTGTAATCCCAGTGCTTGAAAGGCTGAGGCAGGAGGATTGCTTGAGTTCAAGCCCAGCCTGGGCTACAAAGTAAGTTCAAGGCTAGCCTGAACTGCATAGTAAAACAATGTCTCAAAAAGACAAAAACAAACAAACAGATTACATAGTGAGACTCTATCTAAAAAAAAGTTAATGGGAGAAAGAGTGAAACATTTAAAGAGAAAGTAACAGGGTAGCATTTCACTTCTCAAAGAAAATTTATGCTATTTTCAGAAAGCTAGTAGGGTATTTCTATAGTGAAAGGCTAAAAAGAAAGTGTTCTTTGCACAGTTTGCCTTGTGAACTTATATTTACTTTTTATTGCAAGAGATTTTATGGTGTACATTTTGTTTCATTACATAAAATATACAGGCTTGAGGGCCTAGAGTAGAGTTCACAGTGTGTGCTAAGCATGTCCGAAGCCCTGGGTTCAATCCCCAGCAAAAAGAAAAAAAAAAAAAAAAAAAAAACCAACAAAAATAAATACATAGATAAGACTTGGGAAAAAAAGGGTTTTTAATTTCAGAATAGCAGGGATTCTTTCAGGACGATCCCTCAGTACCTAATCTGTTGCCTTTGTATACAGCGAGTACTTAATTATTTATGTCTGATGAAATGCTCCCTGTTACACTCTGAATAGATAATTCTGCTGGGTTATGTTTCTCTCTCTAATTATAGTAAAACAGGCTAGCACTTGTACCATTTTCAGATTATTTGCTGTGCCCATGCAGAAGTACCAGAATTTCTACCTCAGAAGCTCAAGGCTTCCTTATCTTTTGTTAACATCTAAATTTTCTACTTAAATAGAAAATATTCAACTCATTTCCTGATTTGTTACACTTTGAGTACAGCAAAAGCATATTTTATGCTACCAGATTTATCAGGAACAGTATTGCCTAGAAAAGATGGAAGACAATCCAGAAGGAGATTTTTTTTTCAGTTTAAGTGATCTGTTTTTTCTCCCCTGTAACTAAGTTGTCAGCATGATTTGATTTTTTCCCCAGGAATAAAGGATTTATTTCTCAACCCTTCAAAGTCATGTTCTAATAGGTTCAGTACCATCCTTCCTCAAGGAAAAGACTTAGTCCAAAGATATGCCTGTCATCATCGCTGATGTGTTTTAGTCTTTTTCTTTTGAGATCTATATACAAACTTTGTTTCATGTGTTGGCATAATATGGCCATATTTTATGGCAATTACTCCAAATTTCAGATTTCTTCTGAAAATATTACTGTAGTAATAATATGATCCAGTTGGGCATGGTGGCACATGCCTATAATCCCAGCGCTCAGGAGGCTGAGGCAGGAGGATTGCTGTGAGTTTGAGGCCAGCCTGAACTACATAGCAAGACCCTGTCTCAAAAAAAAATATGATCCAGTACAACCCAAGTATTTACTTTAGGTTGTTTATATCCCTGAAGACAACATTGTGAAATATAATATTTTACTAAATATTTCAGAGATGTTTGACTCTTGGTTTCATGTTAAGTGAGTGCAAATCCAAAAACAAAGCTGTACTATTAAATCAGTGGTACAGTACTTGCTGTACCACTATTAAATAGCCTCCTTTGCAGTTTCCCAAGAAAGATGTGCAGTTCATTTTGATAACAGGATATGGTAGAGTGGGACCTCTAATAAAGAAGTCATAAAGCTGTTGAAAGATTTAAGAACCCTTTTTCTCAGCAACAGAGGAACAAAATGTTGGTAAAAATCTTTGGAGTGGTTTCAGCTATTCTCTTAATATGATGTGCTATAGAAGTAGCCACTAAGATTGTGCTGAAAGATATTTTGGTCCAAACTTAGCAGGGGATGGTTTGTGAAGCTTGTTCAGGAAATAATATTCTAGTTCAACTATCTAAACCCCAAGGTCATTTATTCGCAAATACAGCCTTCAGTGAATCAGGGTATTTCCATTTTATGTATGCCTGACACCTAGTTTTATTTTGTGGTGTTGGACCTCAGACTCAGGGCTTCCTGCCTGTTGGGCAAGTGCTGTACTACTGAGCTGTGTCCCCAGCCCCATATTTATTTCTTAAGTAAATCTGTGAAATAAAAGAGAAAAGCAAAGTACTATAGGAGAAGCAGAGTACTGTAGGAAAAGCAATTCTATAGGAGGAAAAAGAGTCTAACATGCAGAGAACAAGATTTTGTTTTTTTTTTTTATTTTGTTGTCTTTTTGAGACAGGGTCTCTCTCTGCAGTTCAGGCTGGGCTTGAGCTCACTTTGTAGCCCAGGCTGGACTCAAACTCCCAGTGATCCTCCTGCCTCAGCCTCCCAAGTGCTGGCATTACAGGCATTCACCACCACGCCTGGCTTTATTTTGTTTTAGAGACAAGGCCTGACTGTGTAGTCCAGGCTGGTTTTGAGCTCTATATGTAGCAGAGGAGGCATCAAACTTGAAGTCCTCCTGATTCAGCCCTCTGAGTGCTGAGATTATAGGTGTGTGCCACCATACTGGGTGAGAAAAGATTTTTTAAAAAACTGGATGTAGAACCCAGGGCCTTGCATTTAGCTGTATCTCTAGCCTTTTTTTTTTTTTGAGACACAATCTGAATAAGTTGCTAAATTGCCCAGGCTGGGCTTGAATTTCTGATCTTCCTACCTCAGCCTCCAGAGTGCTGTCGCCATTACAGGTCTGTGCCACCAAGCCCAGCTGAGAACAGAACTTCTTAAGGGTAAACAATGAAACAGCCAAGAAGGTTTATTGATCACAGATTACTTTCACAAACAAGACATTTCACAGTGGGAACCAAGAAACCGCAAAAATAGAGAACTTGAGGAAATCACATCACAAGGTTTTCTTGGTTTTGTTTTGGGGATTTTTTTGTTTTGTTTTGTTTTGTTTTGTTTTGTTTTGTTTTGTTTTTTGAGACAAGGTCTCACTATGCAGTTCAGGCTGGTGTTCAGCTCACTTTGTAGCCCAGACTGGTCTTGAACTCACTTTGTAGTCCAGGCTGGCCTTGC
>NW_004955455.1:5494820-5499385 GCF_000276665.1 Chinchilla lanigera
GACCTTGCGCTTGCCAGGCAGGCGCTTTTGCCGCTGAGCTAAATCCCCAGCCCCAACATCACAAGTTTTAAAGAATAAAAGAAAGAATAAATTCCTGAATAAGAGCAGATTTTTACTTTAAGGCCAGCCTTAGAAAATGGTAGTTTTCAGATTAGTGAAAATGTGCTCTTCAGTGTTACAGAGAATGCCAGATTTGTAAACTTATTTATGTGGTAACACTGGACTATGGAAATTTAAAGTCAATTCATCTAGTAGCTACAGTTGTGCCTTTTTTGCAAAGAGATCTGATATTATCCAGTATCAGTAAACTGGGTATGTTGGGTTTTTTTTTTGTTGGTTTTTGTTTTTGGTACCAGGAATGGAACTCAGAACCTTGCACTTGCCAGGTAGGAACTTGGGCCACTGGGCTATATCCCTGGCCCTCAGTATCAGTAAACTGAATCTGCATTTTTTTTTGTTTTTGTTTTTGTGATTTCTTGAGACAGATTCTCACAGTGTAGTTTATGCTGGCGGTGAACTCACTATGTAGCCCAGGCTAGCCTCAAACTCATGGTGATCCTCCTGCCTCAGCTTCTTGAAGGCTGGGACTACAGGCATGCACCACCATGACAGGCAAATCTGCTGGTTTTTTTTACCAACATCAGTATGATTTAAAGTAGGAGAAGCAGGGCAGGGCATGGTGGCACACACCTGTAATCACAGCACTCAGGAGGCTGACGCAGGAGGATCGTTGCAGAGTTCTAGGCCAGCCTGAACTGTATAGTGAGGCCATGTCTCAAAAAGACAAAAAGTAAAGATAAAAAATAAATAGGAGAAGCAGTATATCAAATAAATCATTTAGGAGTGTAGGCTTTGGAAAGACCTGAGTTCTAGTCTCAACACAGTAATATAACCCTAGGAAAGTTACCATGTGTAATTCTGTGTTTTAGCCTGTTGTAGTTTAGAGTATAGGCACAAAGCTGGATGTTATGGCACACACCCATAATCCTAGCTCTCTGGGAAACTGAGGCAAGAGGATCACAAATAGAAACATAATCTGGTCAGTTTAGTGGCTTAACAGGACCCTTTATCAAAATTTTAAACAGGACTGCAAAGATGTAGCTCATGCAAAGGCCCTGGGTTCTACCACACCCCTCCCCCTGCACTGCAAAAACAAAACAAAAACACAACAGCACAGGATTGTTGACATCAATCCTTGAATAAACATTAGCGTTCATTAAGAATTTGCATAAGCCAGGCATGGTGGCACACACCTTTAATTCTAGCACTTCGAGAGGCTGAGGCAGAAGGATTGAAAGTTCAAGCCCAGCTTCGGCAACTTAGCAAAACCTTCTCTCAAAGAATAAAAGGATGGGGATATAGTTCACTACCAAGTCCCTGGGTTCAATCCTGAATAACACAAGGGGAAAAAATGGGTGAATACTTCTAACTTAAAATGTACTGGGTATATTTTCAGACTTCAAGAAACTTAGTCTGTATTTCTCTTTTTTTGGAGGTGGGGTACCAGGAATCAAAGTCAGGACCTTGTGCTTACCAGGCAGGTTCTGCGCCACTGAGCTATATCCCCAGCCCTGAAACTTATAGTCTGGTTTTAAAGATCAGTCTAACACTCATGAAAATAACTATATAGAACATTGTATTAGTAGATGTTTAAAAATGTGATTTAGACAATAAAAATGGGTTTATTAAGTGAATATTGTCTATTTACTAGGCAAACACCAAGGCAAGTACTGAGAACACAACAGTGAAGCCTACACAGTCTCTGTTACCACGATTACAATTTTGTGGTAAAGTACATACTAGTAGACTGCTAGTAAGCCCATAGACAGCTATGCTAAAGTGAGGATTTGTACTGAGGAATTTGAGAGCTTACAAGAGGGACATATGCCCTTGTTATTAGGCCAGAAAAGGCTTTCCAGAACCAGCTGGGCATGGTGCCGCACACCTGTAATCCCAGCACTTGGGAGGCTGAGGCAGGAGGATTGTTGAGAATTTGAGACCAGCCTGGGCCACAAAGTGAGCTCAAGGTCAGCCTGAACTGCATAGTGAGACCCTGTCTCAAAGGACAAAAACAAAACAAAACAAAAAAACACAGAAGTAAAACAATGTACAGAAGTCTAGAAGATGACTAGTGGAGTATTCAGAGTCATGGTTAAAATGATGTCAGAGTACTAGAAGCATAATTTATTGGTAAAACAATTATCTAGTATGCACAAGGCCCTGGGTTCAGTCCCTAGCACTATAAAAAATAAAACTAGAACAGAAACCAAAAACATAAAGCCAAAGAAGTAAATGTTCCCTGATCAGAGGCTCCTGAATACCGTGTTTAGTGGAGACTTTATCCTGAAGGCAGTAAGGAGCCAGTAAAGAGTTTTACGCAAGAGCGTGCCAACAGTCAAACATGTTTTAAGGAAAGCATGGGTGGCACACACCTGTAATCCCAGCACTCAGGAGGCGGAAGTGGGAGGATTGCAAATTCAAATTCAATGCGAGCTTGGACAAGAACTTGTCTCAAAAAAAAAAAAAATGTTTTAGCAAATACTACTCTGGCCAGAGTTGTGACAAAATGCTGGAGGAATAACAAAGAGATTTTTACAATAATCAAAATGTGATAGAATAGTGATCCAGGCTCAGATTTTTTTTTTTTTTTTGGTGTTTTTTGTTTTGTTTTGTTTTGTTTTTTGAGACAGGATTTCACTGTACAGTTCAGGCTGGCCTCCAACCCAAAGCAATCCTCCTGCCTCAGCTTCCCAAGTGCTGAGATTACAAGTGTGCACCACCATGCTCAGCTCAGACTCAGAACTGAGTCAGGCCACCTGGGTTTGAATATTGCTCTTATAGTAACTGTGTGACTTTGTGCAAGTTATTAAACTATGCTTCTGTCTCCTAGTCTGAATACTGGAGGTGATAATGAAATTTACCCTAGAGAATTACTGTGAGAATTATTATCATTTTGAATACACCTACCCAGCACATAGTAGAGTGCTACAAATTTGTAAACTATGAAGCTGGAGAGAGATAAACTAAGAAGAAGAAATCAACAAGGGGATTGAGGGGAATTTAGAAATAGGAAAAACTAAGGAATTTATTTTCTGATATGGAAGCTTAGGTGGTGTCATTCACTGAGATAAGAAACAAGATGAATGCTGGGGATATAGCTCAGTGACACAGCCCCTCCCTGGCAAACACAAGGTCCTGAGTTCAATTCCCATACCCCGACCCCCAAAAAAGAAAGAAGACGAAAAGCAAGTTTGGGGAAGATTAAAAGGGGGTAGACAGAAGTGATTGGACTATAATAATGTGAGTATGGTGTCAGAGAAGCTAAATTAAAAGAGTGTTTCAGAAAGGAGAGGTGGGCCAGGGATGTAGTTCAGGCCAGGGATATAGCTCTGTGGCACAGCACCTGCCTGGCAAGCATAAGGTCCTGAGTTCAGTTCCTGGTACCAACAAACAAACAGAAAGAAGTGGTCAGCATTGTTAAATACTACCAGGAAAGTCATATAAATGTTCAAATAAATCCATTGTTTTTAACCATAAAAATGCCTTATAAGCCAAGTGTGGTGGTATATACTTATAATCATGTATGTGATGGCATACATCTGTAATCCCAGCGCTCAGGAGACTGAAGGAAAAGGATAGTGAGTTCAGGGCCAACCTACACAGAAAGACTGTCTCAAAGGGGTGGGGCACATTGGTGACCTTGTCAGTAGGAATTTTGGTGGGGAAAAGAGGTAACAAAAATGTATGGATTGTAGAAGGAAAAGGAGATGATAAAGGAAGACTATGAGAACAGACAAGTCCTGCAAGAAGTTTAGCTGGCCAGAAGCACTGTGGACAGGGCTGACATTGTACTCCATTAGGTTTGCCTGGAGCATTTAGAATGGCTGGAGCATTCTGAGTGGTTGTACCTCCATTCCAGTTGTAGCTACGTCAGGGAGGTTAAGAAAGGAAGCTGATTTGGTGACATAATGGATTTGGCTTTGGTGGTTTTGAGTTTAGCATATAGAAATGTCTGGCAAGCAATGTGATAAGGGGGTATTGGTGGAATGATTAGGCAGGAAAATCAGAATAAGACTCAGATGACTTGGGATGAACTAGGAAATACAAGCAGGCTAGCAGGAAGGCACGAAGAAGCCTTCTAGTCTTAGAGTTCATGAGCATGGTGAGAGTATGTGAGCTGGGAGTAGGAAATGGGTCTCAAAATAGAGGGAAGAAACCAGACCTCAGATCCATACTTAATGGCTTTTAAAGAACATGTGCAATAAACAGAAAAGTTCAGGTATAGAGCCCAAGGGTTCTAAACTGTTAGAGGAAGCTGGGCATGGTGCTGCACACCTGTAATCCCACCACTCTGGAGGCTGAGGCAGGAGGATCATCGTGAGTTTAAGGCCAGCCTGAACTGCACAGTAAGACCCTGTCTCGAAAATGAGAGAGAGAGAGAGAAGAAGAAGGAGAAGGAGAGGGAGAAGGAGAGGGAGGAGAAGGAGAAGGAGGAGAAGGAGAAGAAGGAGAAGAAGGAAAAGAAGGAGAAGAGAAGAAGGAGGAGAAGGAGAAGGAAGAGGAGG
>NW_004955455.1:5499920-5502018 GCF_000276665.1 Chinchilla lanigera
AAAGAACAGAAGAGGAGAGTCCTGGCTTTAAGTGGAGCAATTTGACCTTTACCAGATGCTGTGCAGTCACATGGCATTATAGGCTGTGTGGGTTAATTCTAGGGTTGGTTGGTTGGTTGGCTTTTGTCTTGTTGAACATCCAGTCTAGGGCCTTGTGCATGAGAGGCAAAGGCACTACTACTGAGCTATACTCTTAACCCTAACTTTAGGAATTCAAAATCTTTGCTGTGTCTTCAAAATGTAAAAACACTCTTTTATATATTTCAGGTGAATCAAATTCTTTTTATTGTTTTGTTTTGTTTTTTGAGACGGGATTTTACTGTATATTCTAGGGTAGACTTGAACTCACTATGTAGTCCAGGCTGGCGTCCCAAGTGCTGGGATTATAGGTGTGCACCACCATGCCTGGCGGGTTCTGATTAAGGTGTTTGGCATGAATTGCTTTAACTTACTTTAAATTTATCATACATGGTTATAGTTAGTATTTTGCATTTATGTAAACAAGTTGTAAATTAGATGTTCATCTATTAAATGTGGCCTGGCTGGGAGGAGAGAAACCTCTGAAAGTCTTTGTGCTCTACTCACAATCCTGGTATTTTATACCACCGTGCCTGTCTGTTTTTTAGTCAGCCTTCTGTGGTAGGGACTGCTTTTCCTTTTATCATTTCAGTTTCCTGCTGGCCATCTCTCCCATTCTGTTCTGTCATGTGGACTATTCTCTTTGAAATTTTCTTCACTCATTTTTCCCCCACAGTTGGCTCCATCTTATTTCTTCTTAAGAGATGCCCTTTAAAGCATTTGTATGTCAGGAAATACTACTAAGTGTAATATATTTTTATATATTCTACACACAAATTAAGAGCTGCTGTTGTTCCATTAGTCAGTGAAATGAAGCAGGGTGGGATGGGGAAGAATCCCAAACAAGATCATAGAATGTTTTTGGCTGGAAGAGAATGCAAAAATAAGAGAAAGCAACATCTTATTACTGTGAGACCCACCACAGAATCTGATTGCTGCCCTTCTCACCCTCTGTGAAGCTCAGTTAACAGAAATGAGTAGTATTATGGGAAGATGTCATAAGTGGACTCACATTGACTCTAGAATAGCAAACCCTGAGTTCAATAATAGGAGGTTAAGTACCAACTTCAAACATTCATTGTGTTCTCTGAGTTCCCAAGGAGATTTCTACCTGGAGCTATCTTCTGTACTTACTTTAATGGCTCAGTTGGAAATCAGCCATCACTGCTAAGTGTTTTTGAGTTTTATGCAGCATTGGCAGAAGCTTCTCATTATCTTGATGTTAGAAATTCTGCTCACTTCCAGCAAAGCTATTGCCACCATGGCAATATTTCAGCATTTCCACTTTCTAGGATCTTGTCCTTTCAAAAGCTGAGTGGCATAGCCTTTTGACACCTTCACAAGTCATCAGATTTATGAGAAAGACTTCCTATTCCTAGAATGGCTCTGTCAGCCAGAAATATACTTTTTTCTCAGAGTTTCTGCTTTCCTGGAAAGCAGAAAATCTGTTCCAATGAACATTAAATTGTTAATGGATGTAAAACTTTTAGAAGAGTGCGTCATATATATTAAGAGCTTCTGCTATTGTGATTACTGTTGTTGTTAATTGCCACATCTAGAATCAGAAACTAAAGCTTAACTGAACCTTTAATTTTGTTCTTGTTATGCTGGCTGATTTACACAAATCCAATTCATCTGAAAAAAAAAAAAAAAGATTTCCAGGCATGGTGGCGCATGCCTGTAATCCCATCACTTGGGAGGCTGAGGCAGGAAGATCATTGTGAGTTCAAGGCCAGCATGAAGTGCATAGTGAAACCCTGTCTCAAAAAGACCAAGAAAAGAAAAAGATTAAAGATACTTGGTTTTGTGCCAGGCATGGTGTAACCCCAGTTGCTTGAAAAGCTGAGACAGAAAGATTCTAAGTTTCAGGCCAGCCTGGGCAATTTAGACCCTGTCTCAAAAACAAAACAAACAGAAAACTGTGTGAATGTTGTTCAGTGTTGGAGCACTTGCCTAGTGTGAACAAATCCTGGGATTCAATCCTGAGTACTGGGCCGGGAAGATTGCTCGGTGGCACAAG
>NW_004955455.1:5502558-5503510 GCF_000276665.1 Chinchilla lanigera
GTAAATTCAGGCAGCACAATACAGCCTCTCTGGTGCTTGGACTCAAGATATCTGGAAAGCCAAGCATGATGGCTCTACCTGTAATCTCAGTACTTGAGAAGCTGAGGCAGGAGGACTGCTGAGTTCAAAGACAATCTGGGTTACATAATGAGTTCAAGGCCAGCCTGAGTCACATAGCAAGATCCTGTCTCAAAGAAGAGGAAGAATAAAAGCCTGGAAAACAACTTGAGGAAGAAAAAAAGACACAGATCTGCAGGAACTGGGAGAGAGCTCTGTCAAGAAAACTAGAAATTATAGAGAAGTTGGAGAAATGGAACACAATGCAGAAAAATGGACAGAGCAGTCTAGAAATCTAACCTCAGTTCCCAGGAAGGGGAGACCTGTCTCCACAAATGCTAGGTATGAACTGGGTTCAGTGGTGCACACCTATAATCCCAGCACTCCAGAGGCTGAGGCAGAAGGATTACTGTTTGAGGTCAGCCTGGATTACATACTGAGTTCAAACTCAGCCTGAACTACATAGACCCTCCCTCAAAACAAAAACAAAAATAAATACTACGTAAGCCCAGGGAGGGTCAACAGCTCCAAGGAGAAAGAGTGGACTGGATCAGCAGTGCTAGCCCCAAGAAAAGTCCATGAGGATTATAAACTGCAAAAACAACATGGGGTTTTACTCTGAAATTGATTCCTCTCACATGGCAGGCTAGAGATGAAGAAATACAGTGGAGGGCATGAAGGAACACTCCTCTAGGGGCTGGGGATTTAGCTCAGTGGCACAGCACCTGCCTGGCAAGCGCAAGGTTGTGAGTTTGATTCCCGGTACTGGAAAAAAAGGAAAAAAAAAAAAGAACACTCCTGTAATCCCAGTATTTAGGAGGCCAAGGCAGGAGGATTCCCACAAGTTTAAGGCCAGCCTGAACTGCACACTGTGTTCAAGGCCACCCTGAACTAC
>NW_004955455.1:5508620-5510861 GCF_000276665.1 Chinchilla lanigera
AGCTAACTGAGCTAGACAAAATGATACAAAACATGAATGACCAGTTTAGCAAAGAATTAGCATCATGAAAATGTACTAAACAGAAATCCAGGAGATAAAAATCCTGTTAAAAGTAGAGACAGCAGATGTGATCAATGTGAGAACAGAGTATCAGAACTAGAAGATAAGGTCGATGCAGGGGACAATATACTGAAAGATATGTTAAAAACAACCAGGGAACATGGGAAATGGATACAACATCTGCTAGATGACATAAAGAAGACTAATCTATGATTAACTGGAATTAGTGAAAAAAATCATAAGACAGCACAAATGACATTTTAAAAACCTGTTTACAGAAATAATAGAAAAGTTTGCCAAGTGTGAGGAAACAATTTAACATACAGTTAAAAGAGGCATATTGGAACCACAAATAGCCACAATCAGAAAAAAATTCCATGACACATTATATTCAGAATCCCACAAGTCCAACACAAGGATGGAATCTTAAAAGCTGTAGAGAAAAGAAACAAATCACTTATAAAGGTAAACTCATTAGACTTACAGCAGACTTCTCAATACAAACCTCAAAGGCCAGGAGAGTTTGAAGTGTTTTATACCCTGAAAGAAAAGAACTTCCAACCCAGACTAATATATCATTCAAAATTATCTTTCAAAATTAATAGAGAAATAAGGTATTTCCGTGACAAGTAGCACCTTAAGAAATTCATGACCAGCAAACCAGAACTCAAAAAGTTCTCAAGGATATCCTAGGAAAAGACAAGAAGGCAACAATACCAAAAAGACTAATGGAAGGAGTATACCAGTACAGGGAGCAGTTAAACAGAAGAGGAAAAAAAGAGGAATTAGCAACAGGAAAATAATGCAGTGATAGGAATAAGTCAGTACTTTTCAGTAATCACTCTCAATATGGATAATCTCAACTTTTCAATGAAAAGATACAGAATGACAGATTAGATCAGAAAACAAAACCCAATGGTATTCTAATAAGAATAAGAAACATGAATAAGAAACATGCTTAATCCAAAAAATTCATAAACTAATGATTAAACACCACGTGTGGTGAGTGTGGGTGGTGCATGCCTATAATACCACCACTCCAGAAGCTGGGAAGAAGTATTGCTGTGGGCTGGGGTCAGCCTGGGTTACATAATGAGTTCAAGGTCAGCCTGAACTACATATGTAGATGGAAAACAATATTCCATGCAGTGAAAACCTGAAAACAAATAAAAGTAGCTATCTTATTTTCAGACAAAGTGAATCTCAAGGCAAAACTGGTCAGAAAAGGCAAAAAAGGTCACTACATATTGGTTAAGGTAACAAGTAAGCAGGAATAAATAACAAGTACAAATATATATGCTCCAAACACTGGCACACCCTACTTCATAAAACAGACATTACTGAACATCAAAAATCAGGTAAACATCAACACAATTACAGTGGGGGATTTCAGTATCCCTCTCACAAATAGATCAACTAGACAAAAAACAAACAAAAAAAAAAAACAAAAACAGAAATATCAGAGTTGAACCACACCTTCAAATAAATGGACTTAAATAGATATCTATAGAATATTCCACCCAAGAACAGAATACAATATATAGAACTTGCTCTAAAATGAACACATACTAGCCCACAAAGCATGCTTGAATAAATATAAAGAATCTAACCCAGGCATGGTGGTGCACACCTGTAATCCCAGCACTCATGGGGCTGAGGCAGGAGGATCGTTGCAATTCGAGACCAGCCTGAGCTACAAAGTGAGCTTAAGACTAGCCTGAACTGCACAGTGAGACCCTGTCTCAAAAAACAAAACAAAACAAAACAAAACAAAACAAAACAAAACAAAACAAAGCAAAACAAAAAAACCCAGTGAAACCAGGAATAAATGGCAAAGGAAATCACAGAAATTATGCAAACACATGGAGATTAAACAATATACTCTTGAATAATCAATGGGTCACAGAAGAAATTAGTTCCTAGAATTAAATGATAATGCCATTAGAACTTACCAGGACCTGTGGGACACAATGAAAGCCATCCTAAAATGGAAGTTTATAGCGGTAAATGCCCATATCAGAAGAACAAAGGAGGCCAAAGAAATAGATGTACCTGAGGATCCTAGAAAAACAGGAACAATCCAAACCCAAAGCTGATATAAAAAGAAATTATAAAGATAAGAGCAGAAAGTAATGAAATCAAGACCTAAAAAATAATAGAATCAATGAATTAAAGAGCTGG
>NW_004955455.1:5511877-5518239 GCF_000276665.1 Chinchilla lanigera
AAGCAAAAATATAACCAAAAAAAAAAATTATAAACCAATCTTTTTAATGAACATAGACATAAAAATCCCCAACAAGATACTGACAAACAGAATTCAACAAATCATTAAAAAGATAGTACATCATGACCAAGCAGGCTTCTGCCCAGGGATGCAAGGATAGTTCAGCATATACAAAATATTAAATGTAATATATCACAGCAGACATGGTGGCACACACTTGTAATCCCAGCAGTCAGGAGGCTGAGGCAGGAAGATCACAAAGCCTGGCCTACATAGTGAGACCCTGTCTCAAAAAAACAAATAAGAATAGTAATAATAAATAAATGTAATATATCACATAAATAGAAGTAAGCACAAAAATTATATGATCATCTCAATAGACCCAGAAAAAGCTTTTGACAAAAATCTAACATGCATTCATGATAAAAACAAAACCCTGAAGAAAAGAGGTACAGAAAGACCTTGTCTCAATCTGATAAAAGCCATTTGTGACAAACCTACCACCAATATCATATAAATAGCAAAAGGCTGAAAGTGTTCATTGGAAAACTAGGAACAAGACAAGGATGTCCACTATCACCACTCTTGTTCAATATAGCACTTCCAATCAGGCAAGAGAAAAACAGGGCTACACATGGGAAAGAAGGAAGTCAAACTATCCTTATTCAAAATGACTTCATGAGCTGGGTATGGTGGTGCATGCCTGTAATCCCAGCATTCAAGAGGCTGAGGTAAGAGACCAGCCTGGGCTACAAACTGAGCAAGGCCAGCCTGAACTATATAGCGAGACCCTGTCTCAAAAAGACCAAAAAAAAAACCCTAAATGACATGATCCTTTACATAGAAGACCCAAAAAATTCCACCAAAAAAACTCCTGGAACTAATAAATTCAGCAAAGTAGCAGGACACAAAATCAATATACAAAAATCAATAGCATGCCAGTGTACAAAAAATAAAATAAGAAAGAAACTAATAAGAAAGAAAACTACCATTTACAAGAAAAATTAAATACTTAGGAATTAACCTAACCAAGGAAATGAAAGATCTCTATAGTGAAAACTATAGTACTCTGAAAAAGGAAATTGAAGAGAATATCAGGAAATGGAAAGATATTTCCTGTTCTTGGATAGGCAGAACCAATATTGTCAAAATAGCCATACTTCCAAAATTTAATGCAATCTCAATCAAAATACCAAAAGCACTTCTTACAGAACTTGGAAAAACTATAAAATTCATGTGGTTCCAGAAGAGACCCGCAGCAACAAAATCAATCTTGGGTAACAACAGCAAAGCATTGTCTTCACCCTGGATTTCAAATTACATTGCACAGCTACAGCAATAAAAACAGCATGGTACTCACACAAAACATGACATATGAGCCAGGTGTGGTGAGGCACGCCTGTAATTACAGTACTCAGGAGGCTGAGGCAGGAGGATTGCCATGAGTTTAAGGCCAACCTGGACTACAGAGTGAGACCCTGTCTCAGAGAGAGAGAAATAGAAGATGCAGAAGCAAATCCAGACACATTCAGCCATCAATATTTGACAAAGGGGCCAAAAGCATAAATAGAGAAAAGATACCCTCTTTAATAAGTGGTGCTGGGAAAACTGGCTCATACACATGCGGAGGACTGAATCCAGACCCATATCTCCCACATGTACTAAACCTAAATAAAAATGGATCAAAGATCTAAATATTAAAACAGAAACATGTAACCTGCTGGAAAATAAAATTGTTAAAACTCTTAACGACATAGGACTGTCTGTACAGAAGGATTTTCCAGATAAAACCCCAGTTGCATAAGAAATAACACCAACAATCAACAAATGAGATTATGTTAAGCTAAAAAAAAAAACAAACTTCTGCATAGCCAAAGAAACAACTATTAGTGTGAAGAGATAACCTACTGAACAGGAAAAAGTTTCTATATACTATTCCTTGGACACAGTACTAATATCCATGAGATATAAACAACTCAAAAATTTAACCTCCCAAAATAAAAGACCAAATTGAAAAATGGGCAACTGACATGAACGTGAATGGATACTTCTCAAAAGAAGTATAGATGGCCAATAAATACATGAAAAAATGTTCAACATCTCTGGACATCAGAGAAATTCAAGGTACAACCACACAGAGATTCCATCTTACTCCAAAAAGAATGACTATCATCAAAAAATCAAATAAGCCACATGTAGTGGGTCACACCTGTAATCCCAGCACTTGGGAGGTTGAGGCAGGAGGATTGCCAAAAGTCTGAGGCCATCTTGGGCTACCCTGTCTCAAGAAAACAAACAAAAAAATCAAATAATAACAAATACTGATGAGGCTGTGGGGTAAAGGGAACTCTTCTTCTACATTGTTGGTAGGAATGTAAACTAATATGACCATTATGGAAATCAGTATAGAGATTCCTCAAAAAACTAAAAATAATGGGGCCGGAGATATAGCTCAGCGGCACAAGCGCCTGCCTGGCAAGTGCAAGGTCCTGAGTTTGATTCCCATTACAAAGAAATAAAAAGTAAAATAAACTAAGCCTGATGTGGTGGTACATGCCTATAATCCTAGCACTCAAGAGGATGAGGCAGGAGGATTGCTGTGAATTTTGAGGCCAGCCTGAACTACACAGTGAATTCAAGGCCAGCTTGAACTATATAAGGTGACCCTGCCTCAAACAAAACAAAACAAAACAAAACAAAACAAAACAAAAACAAGACAAAATGACAAAAAACTAAAACTAGAAATTCCATTTGACCTACTTATCCCCCTTCTAGATCTCTTCCTAAAAGAGTTAAAGACATCATATTACAGTGATACATGCGTATCCATGTACATAGCAGCACGATTCATAACGGCTAAATCTTGGAAGCAGCCTATATGTCCATCAGTAGATAAACAGTGTTATGGCTTAAATCTAGTTGTCCCCCAAAGCTCGTGTGCTCAGAGGTGGGGCTTTGGGGTGGGGCTAGACCATGGGTGTGTGATACTGGATTAGTCCACCAATTGGGTTAGCAGAGTTCTGAGGGAAGAGGGAAGATCCACCCCGGGTGTGGGTGGACCAATAGGCTTGTAGCCAGGCCAGGAACTGTTTCTCCTCTGTGATGCCTCTCTGCCCTGCTGCCCTGCCGTGGACCCAGCCAACTGTGGACTGAAACCTCTACAAACTGTGAGCTGAAATAAATCTCTTCCTTCTTTAACTTGTGGGGTGTCAGTTATTTTGTCCCAGCAATAAGAAAGTAACTAAGACAAGTGGATAAAGAAAATGTGGTATTTACACACAATGGAGCACTGCTCTGCCATCGAAAAAGATAAACTGGAGTCATTTGTAGGAAAATGGATGCACCTTGTGGTCACATGTTAAGTGGAATAAACCAGACCCACAAGCTTAAAGATTCATGGTTTCTCTTACAGGAGAAACACAAAGCACAAATAAGTTAAAGACCAAAAGAAAAGATAGATCATGGGAAACAGGGAGGTAGATCTTTTGCAGATGGGAAGGGGACGAAGAGATGGAGGGAGAGCAGAGAGAGAAGAGAAAAGGATGTAAAAGAATTGTATGTTATGTACGTATGCCAACCCCCCACAATGAATGTAATTATTATGTACTGGAAACATGCACTAATAAACATTAAAAAAGAAAAAAATACTTGGTCACCACTCAATTTTGTGTCCATTGTCAGTTTGAAGAGTCTTTAAAGATATCAAAGTGTCTACACTTTAGTGTTCAAGGGCCGGGGATATAGCTGAGCGGCACAAGAGCCTGGCTGGCAAGCACAGGGTCCTGAGTTTGATTCCCAGTACCAAAAAAAAAAAAAAGACCAAATACACTTTAGTGTTCAGGACTTTAGCACACCCTCTCTGAATTCTGAAGAGACTTTAGTCCTGACTTACTTCACAGTGGATTGGATAATCCTGCAATCTCAGCATAGAATGATGTACATTTCCGTCTGACCCCTCAGTGTTCTCCAAACATTAGCCCAACATGAAACAGTAATTCATAACTTTTATTGACCAATTAGTATGTGACATATATGGTTGTAAGTGCTTTACGTATGCTTCTCTCATCTGGTATTCATTTTAAAAACTGTGTGCAGGTACTATTATTATCTTCCCTTTACAAGTGAAGAAAAATCATAAAGAGGTTAAGAAATGTGTCTATAGACACAAAAATAGGTGGAAGGCCTTGGGAAAATTGCTCAACCTTTCAGAACCTCAGTCTTGGGGCTGGGGATTTAGCTCAGTGGCACAGTGCCTTCCTGGCAAGCGTGATGTCATGAGTTCGATTCCCCATATTGGAAGAAAACAAAAACAAAAAAAAAGGTGTTAGAACCTCAGTCTCCTCATTTGTAAAACAGAGATGAAGAAAACAGAGATGATAATACCATGATACCTCAGTTGTCAACTCCATTTGTTCCAAATTCATGTTCAAACACCACGAAGTTCAAGAACTAAACATATTTTTCCCAAAAGAAATAATAGAAAACCAAGTAATTGGCTCTAAGGCCCAAAAATTACATTTATAAATTCATTTTTCCAGGACTTTAACGAATTTCACCATGATTTCTTTCTTTAACTCTATCATGATTCTCACAGTTTTCCTCTTAGCTTTACTGCAGATATCACTAACTTTCTTTGGAGTCATGGTTATATTTTATGCAAGTAAAGTGCAGAAAAAGCACACAATGACTAATGTTTTAAAGCACTAACACAAGTGCTCTGTTATCTGGGCAAGAGTGGCACTTAGACTGAAGTGTCACTCCTTTGCATTCAAGGTGAGGCACAACACATGACTCACTCTTGGCCCATGCAGATTTTTTCAAGTTGAATTTTCAGTTCAACTACTGAGCAAAGTTACTGTCTTGGTTACTTTTCTCTCATTGCTGAGACAAAATACCTGACATCCAGAATTAAGGAATTAAAGGTTTATTTAGCTCACAGTTTGTGGAAGCTTCAATCCATACTCGGTTGGCTCCAAGGCAGATTAGCACATGGCAGAGGGCAACAAACAATTCATGCAGCAGAAAGCAGCAACAGCAACAGGAGCAAAAAGGGAGGAGCAGCAAAGAGCAAGCCTCTTTCCCTCCCTTATTTTGTATTCAAACTACCTGCCCCAGCACGGGTATAGCACTCACACCCATCATCCCAGCAACGGACCATGAGTCAAAAACTCTAGAAGCCACCCCATGACTGCATGAGGCTTTGAGGGGACATCTAGACAAAAACCATAACAGTTACAAACACTGAGCTAATTTTTTTCAAACTTTGCTATTTGAGTAATGGAAAGTTTGAGGTTGGAACCATTTGACAGCTGAGGTATCACTGTATATATTTTACAGAATGGTTGTGAAGATTAATTATTCTGTACTCTGTAATTACTAGGCATTCAGTTAGTGTTAGTTTCTTCTCTTAATATAGTCTAAGCACTACCCTAATGTTTCACTGGAATAAGTAAGTTGTGTCTCCTTGAGGTACCCATCTGATATAGAGAGAGAAGAAAAAGGAGAAACATGAAACCAAATCATTAAAGGATTGTATTAAGAAATCTCACTGTAGAGGAACATACAGAGAGAGAGAGATGTAAAGTAACATTTTCTGAGATGGGGCTGGAGGAAGCAAGTGCCAGTGATGTTTCTTTTGGATATTGAAAGACCATAGAGGATTGTATGAGATAGAGAATGTGAAAGCTTCTGAGAAGAAGGAACAGGGTTTGTATAGGTGCTATGTATGGAAGAGCTGGGAAGTATTTGCTCCAGTAATGGCTACAGGTTTGATATGTAGCTGGGGCTAGAACATAAGGCGGTAACTGAGTAATGAAAAATAAGTTCATCTGTAAAGCAAGGCATGTAAACCTTAGATATCAGTATGACCCTAAACCATTATGACATCAGGATAAGCTGGGTGTAGCGGTACACACCTGTAATCCCAGCATTCTGGGAGCCTGGAGGCAGGAAAATCACTAGTTTGAACCCAGCTTCCACAATTTAGCAAGACCCTGTCTCAAAATTTTAAAAATGAGCTGGAAATGTAGCTCAGTGTGAAGGCCTTAGGTTCAAACACCAGTACTGGAAAAAAATTAAGACACAGACGCACTTAAAGACAAAATTTAATAAATTTAAGCAAATTGAACAACACATGCTTATGGCTGCTTTTTAACAAAACATAATTCACAACGTAGAATTCACCATTTTTATAGTCTACCATACAACAGTTTTTCATATATTCACAAGGTTGTGCAACCATCACCACTATCTTAATTCCAAAACATTTTCATCACCATAATATGAAGTCTCACACTGTACCTGTTAGCAGCCACCTCCTATTCACCCCTTCCCCCATCCTCTGGCAGTCACTGATCTACCTT
>NW_004955455.1:5518788-5525355 GCF_000276665.1 Chinchilla lanigera
CCCTGTGTTTGAATGTACCATGTTATGTTTATCCAATCATCAGTTCATGGACATTTTGATTGCTTATACTTTTTGGCTGTTATGAATAATGTTATTATAAGCACTCATATACAGGCTTATACCTTTTTTCAGTTCTTTTAGTGTATATCTAGGAGTGGAATTGCAGTTATTCTATGTTGTTTTAGCTTTCTATCACCGTGACAAAATATTTGAAAAAAAATCAACCTGAAAGAGGAAAGATTTATTTTGGCTTAGGGTTACAAAGATTTCAGTCCATGGTCAGCTGAGTCTGTTGCTTTTGGGTCTATAGCAATCAGAATATCATGGCAAAGAACATGTGGCAGAATGAAGCTGCTCCCCTAATGGAAGAGGAAAGCAAAGAGAGAAAGCAACAGGGGCCAAGGTGCCAGTATCCCTTTCAAGGGCACAACTCCATGACCTAGCTTCCCCCTCTAGACCCCACCTTATAAAGGTTCTACCACTCTTGGTAGTGCTATAGGCTTGTGACCAAGCTTTTGACACATGGCCTTTGAGAGACACTTAAGATCCAAACCATAACATACATTTAACTTCTTGAGGGACTATCAAACTCTTTTTGGTTGCACCATTTTACTTCTTCCCACCAGCAATGTATAAGGATTCTGATTTCTCCATATCCTTGCCAGCAGTTGTTATTTTCCCTTTTATTATTGCCAGCTTAATGAATGTGAAGTGGTATCTCATTTTTAGATTTTTGTTTTGCCTTTTGACAGTGCTGGGAATGGAACCCAAGGCCTTACAAATTCTGGGGAAGTGCTCAACCACTGAGCTATTCCCTAGCCTTCATTATAATTTTTATTTGCATTTTCCTGACTAATAGAAAGATGCTGCATATTTTTTCATGGGCTTATTGTTTGGTTGTCTTCTTTAAAGAAGTGATTATTTAAAAAAAAAGTGATTATTGAAGTCCTTTGCCAATTTTTAAATTGGATTGCTTTTCTTTGTGTTGTTGAGATGTAAGAGTTCTTGTCTCATTTACTTTGTCATTGCTGGGACAAAATACCCAACACCTACAAGTTAAAGGAGGAAAGGTTTATTTAGCTCATAGTTTGTAGTGGTTTCAATCCATAGTCAGCCGGTGCCAAGGCAGGGTTGCATAGCAGAGGGGTCTCACAGAGGAGAAACGGTTCACAGCATGGAACTGCCTAGGAAGCAGCAGCTTGATTTCTGCTTTCCCCTTTTATTCTATCTAGGCTACAAGCGTATTTGTCGTTGCCACCCACATCCAGGGTAGGTCTTTCCTGTTCATGAAGTCTATCACCCACACTCAGAACTATGCTCATAGTTTGTAGTGGACTAATCCATGAGCTAGTATCACATATCCATGATCCGGCCATTCCTAAAAGCCCCACCTGTGAGGGCATGAGGCTTTGGGGAAGCATCTAGATATAAGCCATAACAGTTCTCTACATGTTCCATAAACTGGATTCTTGGCAGACATATGATTCTTACTTATTTTATCTAAAGCTATGGGCTCTCTCTTTACCTTCTTGACAGTACTTCAGTACCCAGTAGTTTAAAATCTTGTTGAACTCTGGTTTATCTGTTTTGTTTCTCAATTCCTTGTACTTTTGGTGTCATGTTTTACATGTGGATATCTAGTTGTCCCAGGACCAACTGTTGAAGGCGAGTCCTTTCTCCATTGAGTCTTTTGTTTTTGTTTTTGTTTTTGTTTTCCGGTACCGGGCATCGAACTCACAACCTCGCGCTTGCCAGGCAGGTGCTATGCCACTGAGCTAAATCCCCAGCCCCTTCCATTGAGTCTTAATAGGAAAAATAATTAGCCATAGATTTGTGAGTTTACTTCTGGAATTTCAGTTCTAGTCCTCTAGCCCATTGAAATATATACATACGTAGATACACATGCATACACACATGTGCACACACATACACTCTATGTTAGTATCATACTGTTTTGATTATTTAGCTTTGTAGATGCTCTACTTTTATGACTTCAAATATGCTTCTTATTTTTAGTACATTTGTGTATAGCAATCAATGTTTTATATTCTTCTTTTCATTGTTTTTTGAACCATGTACTTCTATGTGAATAATCTTCACAATCAACACATTTGTTATTTAATTTTTTTAATTGTCTTTTTGAGACAGGGTCTCACTATATAGTTCAGGCTGGCCTTGAGCTCACTTTGTAGCCCAGGCTGGTCTCGAACTTGCAATGATCCTCCTGCCTCAGCCTCCCAGGTGCTGGGATTAGTGTTTATTTCCTCACTGTGCTGTGGGTGGTTTTGCCAAGTTCTTAATTTCACCTCTTTTCTGAGTTCCAGGGCACCCAAGTGACCTCACAGTGCTGCTAGGAACAGAATTCATTCCTTATGCCCATGGATTTCTTCCTTGTCATCACTACCAAACATTCTTTCTCTATTGAGCAACAGAAGGGAGAACATACATTTCAGTATTTTCCCCAAGGGAGGCTTTGAGTTTCTTTCTCTCTTTGCAAAATCAAGTTGCTTTTCCTTTTCTCTGCTTTAGGTTCTATGTTACTTTCACTAAAGTCGTTGGTAGATTTTTTTTTTTTTTTTTTTTTTTTTTGGTACTGGGAATCAAACTCAGGACCCTGCGCTTGCCAGGCAGGCGCTTGTGCCGCTGAGCTATATCCCCAGCAGATTTTGTTTTGTTTTGTTTTGTTTTGTTTTGTTTTTTAAGAACTCAATTTTAATAGCTTCTTTTCAATGCCAATTTACATGCAGCTAAGGAGATTTAGTGTATCCATGACCTGGAAAGAGACAGGCAGGTGACCCTAGATATTTGAAATTGGAAGGCACTTTAGTATTGCAGTGAGCATTTTCTAAAACTGTGACCAAATATACATAACATAAAATGTACTGCCCTAAGCACTTTTAAGGGTAAAGCGTAATAGTGTTAAACATGTTCACATTGCTATGCCACTGCTCTCTAGAAATTTTTTTTTTTCATCTTAGAAAACTGACACTCGGTATCTGTAAACAACTACTCCTCATTTCTCTTACTTTAGCCCATGGCAATTCTACTTTTTTGCGGGGGTTGTTCTGGGGACTTGTACTAAGCTATATCATCAGCCTTTTATTTTTGAGATGGGGGACTCACTAAGCCACTAAAATTACCCAGACTAGGCTTGAACTTGCAGTCCTCCTGCCTCAGCCTCCCAGAATGCTGGGATTTACAGATACATGCCATCCTGCCTGGCTTGTCAGTTCTACTTTCTATCTTTATGAATTTGACCACTCTAGGTACTGCATCTAAGTGGAATTATACAGTATTTGTATTTTATAACTGGCTTATTTTACTTATCATAGTGTCCTACAAATTATCCATATTGTAGCTTGTGTTTGAATTTTCTGTCCTTTAAAAATGGATTTTGTTTGTGCAGTCATCCCTTAATGGATACTTGGATTGCTTCCACCTTTTGGCTATTGTAAATAATACTGTCGTGAACATTATATACAAGTATCTCTTTGAGGCCCTGCTTTCAGTTCGAGTGTATAACAGAAGTGGAATAGCTAGGTCATATGCTAACTCTGATTTTAATTTCTGAGGAACTGCCATCTCATTTTCCATAGTGGCTACACCATTTCATGTACTCACTAATAGTCCACAAAAAAGCCAATTTCTCCACATCCTCCCAAAATATTTGTTATTCTCTCTCTCCTGCCCTCTGCTCTTCCCCCCAATTCCCTCTTTCTCCCTCTCCCTAGTCTGTTTTCCCTCTGTTCTCTTTCTCTCACCCTCCCCGTCTCTCGCTCGCTCTCTGGATAGTAGCCATCCTCACTGGTATGCAGTGGTGCACTGAATATATGTCTAAACCATCATGAGTCACACCCAACAGACATCGTATGTTGTGTACAGATCTTTTAAAAGATTACAACATATTTGATGTGCATTTCACAGGTTCTTTTTTATTATTATTACTGAATGCTGGATATGTTCCAGGCACTGTGTCTGGGCATTCAAAGATGAAACAAATATAGTCCCTGTCCTCATCAACAACATGGGTAAGAGAAGTGAAATAACTTACATACCTTGTGCCACTGTCAGATCTATAGGCTGTAGCAGCAGACCTATAAGAAAAAGAGACAAGGCCAGGTGTGGTGGCACATGCCTGTAATCCCAGCACTCAGGAGGCAGAGGCAGGAGGATCATTGCAAGTTCGGGGCCAGCCTGGGCTACAAAGTGAGTTTTTTTGTTTTGTTTTGTTTTTTGCAGTACTAGAGATTGAACTCAGGAACTTGCACTGACCAGGCAGGTGCTTATGCCACTGAGCTATATCCCCAGCCCTACAAAGTGAGTTTAAAGCCAGCCTGAACTGCAGAGCGAGACCCTGTCTCAAAAGAAAAAAAAAAAAAAAGAGAGAGAGAAATGGGAGAAATGTCCAGTTCTGTTGTGTTCTGAAATCTTTAGGAACTCTGGATGAGCAGAGGTGCTCAGTTTTCTCTCATAGTAAGTAAGGTGTCCTCTCTGGAACTTAGCTATAGTGAACATTGACCAAGTTGCTGGGATAGATGTAGATATAGATATATAGCTATAGATACTGGCTTTTCCTATGGGAATTTTAGAACATATGCAGAAGTAGAGAGTATAATGTAATAAATCACCAAGCGCTTGTCACCCAGCTAGTAAAATCATTAGTACATGGCCAGCCTTATTTTGTCTCTACCCCTACTCACTCCCTCTCCTCATTGGATTGTTCTGCAGCAAAATCAGTATACTAATGAAAGTTTTGGGTTCTACTTGCTCTTGATGGTGGGATGTGCACTCTCATTTAGATTGCTGTAGCAGTTTTATTAAGCCTGAACTTCTGTGTGTGTGTGTGTTGATAGAATCAGCGTTTTTTTTCCTTTTTTTGGTACTGGAAATCGAACTCAGGACCTTACACTTGCCAGGCAGGTGCTTGCCACTGAGCTATATCCCCCACCTGAATCAGTTCTAAGACTCTTTCTTTTTGTCTGTCCCACTGCACGGTCACATGAACCTGCCACACATCTTTACCTGGATGAAGTGCCTAGATCTCCACTCATCAGCTCTCCCAATTCACATAATGAATGCTTTAGGGACTTGAACAGTCTTCTTAATTACTCTATATTCAGTGTCTAGCCTGACATGTAGTGGTACTTAATAAATAGCTATTGGTGACTGAATAGATTAACTCTATGTAGCTTTCCACTGACCTGAACCTCACAAGCAGCCATTTTAGCAAGAGATTTGGTTCTGTATATCTTAAATAAAGAGAAAATGACCTGGGCCTTCTAAGAAAGGCCATTCTCAGAACTGGGCATGGTGGCACATGCTTATAATCCCAGTACTCAGGAGGCTGAGGCAGGAGGATGGTTGCGAGTTTGAGACCAGCCTGGGATACAAAGTGAGCTCAAGGACAGCCTGAACTGCATAGGGAGACCCTGTCTCAAAAAAACGAAAAAACAAAAACAGAAACAAAAACAAAAATCTTTCTCTTTCACTCTTTGCGTAACTGAAGAATCTTATTTTTTCTGGCTCCCCCTACTGGTCTCTTCTGGACAGATCCATACAGGTGGCCCTGATGGCCCATTAGAACTAGAGTCAAGTTCTGGGAAGGGAAAACAGAGCACTGTGGTAGAGGCCCCTAGCCAGTCTAGGCAGGGTTGAGGAGAAAGAGAACACACTGTTGAAAACAGTTCCAGACTGTATGGCTTTCTGTGTAAAGGGCAGGGCAGGTGGCCCCGTGCCAGCAAAAGTCAGGAGGGCAGAAATGGGGCTGCAATTCCCTGGCCTGCAGCACTGTAAGGCCGGAAGAATTCTGACCACATGCACCCATAAATGAGCTGTTGTCACGTAGAGATCAGACCCTCTTTTCCCTTGAAGACAAAGTAGGCTTGGTTCAGACATGGTCACCATGCAGGCAGAAAAGTTACAGAGTTTTATTTGGAGCTTCTGAGGTAACAGTGGTAACGAATGTGAATGGTAGTGAATTAAATGCGCCCAGAGTTCAGGGTCCTGTGTTGGATATATGACCCCGACCCCAACTCTTAAGACCATTAGCAACTCTGTGGCACTCTGGGTGGAAATTCTTAGAAGCCTCCCTCCATGGCCCTCCATAGAGACACTACATTTCCCACACTTAGCTACACCCTAGATTCTAGGGCTTAAAACATATTTCTCAGTTGTTCATAGTTTTTTGTCTTCCACAGCCCAGCTTCCCAGAAAACGGGCTGTGGCACAGTTAATCTCTCCAGATTCCAAGCAGCTGCAGGCATCAGGAAGAGGGTTAAAGATGGTCAAACACTAAGGGCAGAGCCTCTACTCTTTTCTCTAATCCCAAACTCCAAGTCCAAGAGCAATCCCACCTACTGTGGACCATGGAAATAAGTTTTTTTTTCCCTTTCAGGACATAGGGGTAAGCATGTGACCTTCCCTATTCTACTAGGAAAGGAACGGAGTCTAGAAAACCCTAAGACATGAATATTACCATTAGACTTAGGTAATGAAATAACTGTTTTGTTCATTCGTTTGTTTTTCTTTTTGAAACAGGGTCTCACTATGCAGTTCAGGCTGTCCTTG
>NW_004955455.1:5526155-5536473 GCF_000276665.1 Chinchilla lanigera
AAACAAAAAAAAGAACTGGCAGAAAACCTCCTGCAGCTAGTAAGTGCTTATATAACAAGGCTATAGAATACATGGTTCATATAAATGGAAATGACAAAACTTAATTAGTTTCCTATATACCAGCAATGAATCAGGGGAATTTAAAACTAAAAACATAATTTACATTAGCTTTCCCCAAAATGAAATAGTAAGGTATAGATCTAATAAAACATGTATTAGATCTATATGAGGGAAAGCTACAAACTATGAACAAAATCAAAGAACTAAATACACACAGAGATATTCCATGTTCATAGATAGGAAGACTCCATGCTGTCAAGATGTCAGTTCTTTCCAATTTGATCTACGGATTCAAAGCAGTCTTAGTCAAAATCCCAGTAAGTTACTTTGTGAATATAAACTAACTTATTCTAAAGTTTACAATGTACAGAGAGACAAAAGACCCAGAATAACCAATATAATATTGAAAGAGAGGTATAAAGTTGGAGGATTGATGATTACCTGATTTTGATACTTATTATAAAACTATGGTAATCAAGATACTACGGTATTGGTGAAAGGACAAACAAATTAATAGAACAGAATAGAGAGACCAGCAATTAGAGCCACATATAGAAATCTGATTTTTTTTTTTTTTTTTTTTTGAGGCAGCATCTCACTATATTGCCTAGGCTACTCTTTAATTTTTTTTTTTTTTTTTAATTTTTGGTACCAGGATTGAACTCAGGACCTTGTGCTTGCCAAGCAGGCACTGTGCCACTGAGCTATGTGCCCAGCCCACCTACGCTAGTCTTAAACTCCTTCACTCAAACAATCTTTCTGCCTCAGCCTCCCACATAGCTGGGATTACAGGCATGCATCATTACACCCAGCTGCTAAACTGGTCTTTGACAAAGGAGCAAAAGTAATACAGTGGAACAAAGATAGTGTTTTTAGCAAATGATATTGGAACCATGTTTATCCACATGCCAAAAAAAAAAATTAAGCACATACCATAACCAGGTGTGGTGCCACATGCCCGTCATCCAGTACTTGGGAGGCTGAGGCAGAAAGATCCCCATGAGTTTGAGGCTGGTCTGGGCTACATAGTGAATTCAAGGCCAGCCTGAACTACATAGCAAGACCCTGTCTCAAATAACCGAAAAAATAAAATAAATAAAATAAAACAAGCACATACCATATATACTTCACAAAAACTACTTCAAAATGAATCATAGACCTTAATGTAAAATGCAAGACTAAACTTAAAACTCCAAGAAGATTAGAGAAAACCTGGATGACTTTAGTCACGGCGCTTACTTTTTTAGAGAAGACTCAAAATAACTGACAAGCTAGAGTTCATGAAAATTATAAATTTCTGCTTTGTGAAAGATAATCTCAAGAAAATAAAGAGAATGAGAAGAAGAGCCACAAACTAAAAGAAAACATTTGCAAATACACATCTGGTAAAGGACTGTTACCAAAAATATACACAGAACTCTTAAAATTCAACAGGAAGAAAACAACTCATTTAATAAATAGGCCATGGGGCTGGGGATTTAGCTCAGTGGCAAAAGCGCCTGCCTTGCAAGCGCAAGGTCGTGAGTTCGGTTCCCGGTACCGGAGAAAAACGAAAAAAATAAAAAATAAAAATAAATAAATAAATAAATAAATAGGCCAGAGAAGTTAACAAACATCTCACCAAGGAAGATATACAGAGGACAAGTATATAAAAGGATGCTCCACATCCTATGCCACCAGGGAAATGTAAACTAAAATAGTGAGATACTACTACATACTATTAGAATCCTTCACACTATCAGAACACCATCAATACTGACCATGCCAGGGCTGAGGATTTAGCTCAGCGGCAAAGCGCCTGCCTGGCAAGCGCAAGGTGGTGAGTTCGGTTCCCGGTACCGGAGAAAAACCAAAAAAAAAAAATACTGACCATGCCAAATGCTGGCAAGGGTATGAAACTAAAGGAACTTTCATCCATTGCTGATAGGCATGCAAAATAGCTGGTCCAGTCGCCGGGAGACAGTCTAGTGGTTTCTTACAAAGCCAAACATGCTCTTATGATATGATCCATCATGCTTCTTGGTATCTACACAAAGGTTCAAGATGTATGTCCACCCAGCAACATGAACATGGATATTTATGACATCTTTATTTATAATTGCCGAAAATTGCAAATAATCAAGATGTCCCTCAGTGGGTGAAAAAAACAATATACTCTGGTACATTCAAATAATGGAATATTATTTACTATTAAAAGAAATGTGCTATTAAGCCATGAAAAGAAGAAATTAAATTAAAGCTTATTACTAAGTAAAAGGAAAAAACCAATCTAAAAAGGCTGCAGGACTGAGATATAGCTCACTGGTAGAGTGAGTGCCTAGCATTCACAAGGCCCTGGGTTCAGCTCTGGACACCGCAATGAAGAAGGAAGGAATGAAGGGAGGAAGGGAGGAAGGAAGGAAGGAAGGAAGAGAGAGGGAGTGGGCATGGTGGAGCATTGATTCCAGCACTTAAGAGGCTGAGACAACAGGTGTGCTGTGATGGCAGGAGGATCGCCACAAGTTCAAGGCCAGCCTGGGCTACACAGCGAGACCCTGTCTCAAAAACATAAATAAAATAAAGGAAAAGCTGTAGTGAGTAGGAGGATGTAGGCATGTAGCTATGGGAGAATAAGTAGGCAGAGCACAGTGAAAATACTCTGTAGTATTTTACAATGATGGGTACAGGTCAGTAGTACCATTACACATTTGTCTAAACCCATAAAATGTATAATACCAAGATTCACACTCAAGTATAACCTATGGGCTTTGGATGGTAATGATGTGTCAGGGAAGGTTTGCCAGGTGTGACAGATGTTCACGCCAGTGGGGGATGTTGATAATACGGAAGGCTGGACATGTATAGGGGAAGGGATCGTCTATGTGAGAAATCTTCCTACTTTTCACTCAGTTTTGTGGTAAACTGAAACTGCCCTTAAAAAAAAAAAGTTTGGCCCGGGCACGGTGATGCACACCTACAATCCCAGCACTTAGGACACGGAGACAGGAGGACTGCTGAGTTCAGGCCAGCCTGGGCTCCACAGTGAGTTCAAGGCCAGGCTAAACCAAATAGTGAGATTTTCCAAAACCATAAAGTTTGAAGGAATTTATTTAATGCTAAGCGCTGGGGATGCACTAGGGGGCAAAATTCTGCATTCTGGTGGGGGAAGGCAGATCATAACAAATAAATGTTTGTGGAACAACATGTTGAGAAACCAAATGCTAAGAAGGAAAATAAATCAGGAAAATGGGAAAGAATATGTTGTTTTAAATTTTGTGGTCAGAGAAGTCTTTTCCACTGAGGTAAGGGTAGGCCCTGTGGTTTATCTGGATAAAAAAGCCTTCTAGGGAGAGGGAATATCGTAGGGTGGCAAACCTATGGCACACGTGTTGCAGTGGGCTATCTGTTATCATTGAAAGCTCTAAAAGGTTCGCCACCACTGGATTTTTTTTTTTTTTTTCGGGTACTGGGAATCGAACTCATGACCTTGTTTTTGCCAGGCAGGCGCTGTGCCGCTGAGCTAAATCCCCAGGGCCCGCCACCACTGGAATAGAGTGCAAAGCACTTAGGGCAGGAGCATGCACGCCCAGCTTGTGGAATGAAGCCAAGGAGACCAATATAGATGAGAGAGAAAGAGAGGTATAAGACAAAGGCCAGAGAGGAAACTAAGAGCCAGATCATACAGAGCTTTGTACACTTCGGCAAAGATTTTGGATTTCACCTTGAGGGAGTGAGATGGGAAGCCATTGGAGGATTTGGAGCCAAAAGTAGGATAGCCGCTGGGTTGGTGATGCTCATCTGTAATCCCAGCACTCTGGAGGCTGAGGCAGGAAAATCTCTGAGAGTTTGGGTCCAGCCTGGGCTACATAGGGAATTCAAGGTCAGCCTGAACTGTATAATGAGACCTCATCTAAAAAAAAAAAAGGTAGAAGAGCCTCAGGTCTGAAAAGTCTGACTCTGGCTGCAGTTTGGAGACTGGTCAGGCGGAGGCAAAGATGGAGAAGGGAAATGGGTAAGATGTCTGAGATGGATAGTAGTGAAAGTGGCAAGAGTGGTTGACTTGGAGATATGATCTAAAGATGTAGCCAGAGCCGGGCGTGGTAGCACATGCCTGTAATCCCAGGAGGCTGAGGCAGGGGGATCGTTGCAAGTTCAAGACCAGCCTGGGCTACAAAGTGAACTCAATGCCAGCCTGAACTGCATACTGAGACCTTGTCTCAAAAAGACAAAAAAATTTAAAAATTAAAAAAAAAAAAAGATATAGCCCGCAGAGTCTGTTGGTGGGTTAGATGTTAAGTGTGAAAGGAGAGGCCTAAGGCTACCTCAAACGTTTCTGGCCTGCATCAAATCACTGAAAGAAAGAAATTACCTGTCACTGAGATGGGGAAGATGAGAAGAGCAGGCCCAAGGGCTCAATCACAGCTTCTGTTTTGGACCTTTTGAGTGAAGAATTACCTATTTGATCTCCAAGTAGCAGTATCCACTTCAGATTATAGTCTGTCAAATGACAGACTTCTCAAAGGAGTAATAACATTTATACAGTGCTTGACAGTTAATAACATTTCTGTACACATTTTCTCTTTTCATTACCCCCTCCCCACGAGGTAGTTTGTGATCTTTCCATCTTATACATAAGGAAGCTGAGATGCAGGAAAAAGTTCTGCATGAGAGAACCAGTTTTCGGATGCTATCACACACAGAAAGACAATAGTCAGTAAGTCTTGAAGACTAACACCCACCAGAGCAGCAACCAGTAGAGAGACCGTCACTTCCCCCAGGCTGTCAGGGAGGAAGATCTCCATCACGCATACTTGTCCCCTGTCCTGACTGCAGAGAACATGTGAGGCAGTGACAAAACACATCCCCCACGATGCTGGTCAGCTTTTTGTCACTACGACAGATACCTAAGACAATAATAAACTTATAAAGAGGAAAGGTTTGTGTGGGTTTTTTTTGTTTTGTTCTGTTTTGTTTTTTGTTTTTCATTTTTCTTCCGGTACTGGGAATCGAACTCACAACCTTGCGCTTGCCAGGCAGGCGCTGTGCTGCTGAGATAAATCCCCAGCCCCAGGAAAGGTTTGTTTTGGTGCACAATTTTAGAAGTTTTAGCCCATGACTGATTGGCCCTATTGTTTGCTTGGGTCTGTGGTGGCATATCATGTCAGGAGCACATAGCAGAGCAAAGCTGCTCACCTCATGGCAGACAGAAAGAGAAAGGGACCTAGGTCCCATTACCCACTTCAAGGGCATGCGCCAGTGAGGAGTGGCCGTTGGCGCATGCGCGTCATCGTTTGTGAGCCGTTTGCGGTGCGTCTGGTGTGCGCTAGACTCTGCTCACAATCTCTGGGAAGAAGGTGGCGCCTGCCTGTAATCCCCAGCACTCAGGAGGATGCAGCAGGAGGATCGCTGCAAGTTCGAGGCCAGCCTGGGCTACATAGTAAGTTCAAGGCCAGCCTGCACTTCACAGCAAGACCTTGTCTCAGCTGGATATATGACTTGGCGGTAAAGTGCTTTCCCAGCAGCCATCCACAAGGCCTGAATTCTCAGCACTGCCAAAAAAGGAAAAACAAAAAAACAAAGAAAAAAACTTTCCAGGCATAGAGGCACATGCAGGTAATCCCAGCACGGAAGAAAGCTGAAACAGGAAGATCACTAATTTGAGCCCAGCCTGGGCAGCTTAGAGCCTTAGCAAAACCTGTCTCAGAATTTAAATAAATAAATAAATAAAAGGGGTGGGGGTGTAGCTCAGGGCAAAAGGCCCTAGGTTCAGTCCCTAATACTGCCAAAAAAGTTATTTAAAATGTTTATACACATTAAAAAATTGGGGTTCTTTTACAGCCTGAAATGAATTTTAAATACCAGGTGGAAGCTGTTCTTATGAGTTGTTTTATTTTATCAATTTAGATGCTTTTGGCATTGAGGGTCAAACCCTGGACCTTGCCCATGCCAGGCAAGTGTTCTACTATCAAACCACACCCTCTGCCCTATTCCAGTTTTCATGGCACCTGTTAGTAAACTATCCAGTTGGAAAAAGGAGTTTGACATAGTGTTTCAGAAGATAGACACTGAAAATGATTTTTTAAATGTTCTATATTTAGCCGAGTGTGATGGCACATCCTGTAATCCCAGCACTCAGGAGGCTGAGGCAGGAGAATCACTGTAAATTCAGTCCCAACCTGGACCACTTAGTGAGTTCAAAGCCAGCCTGCACTACAGAGTGAGACCCTGACTCAAAAAAAAAAAAAAAGTCCATATTTATAAATGATGAGACATCCCAATAAACCAGCTACAACTGCATTTCCTTCTGGTCTTTTTTTTTTTTTGGCTTTTTGAGACAAAGTCTTGCTATGTAGTCCAGCCTGGCCTTGAACTCGACAGTCTTCCTGCCTCAGTCTCCCAAGTGCTGGAATTACAGGTGTGCACCACCATGCCCAGCTCCATTCATTTTTTTTTTCTTTTTTTAACATCATTTAGATCTTACAACATAGGCATTTTTTTTTGGGGGGGGGGTTGTCTTTTTGAGACAGGTTTTCACTGTGCAGTTCAACCCAGGTCAGCCAATTCAAGCCCAGATCAGGCAATTTACAATATTCATTTCAAAATAAAAGATTTTTTTAAAAAAAGAAGAAAGAAAAGCTAAGGATATAGTTCAGTGGCAGAGCACCCCTGGGCACTCTAGTACCCCAAATAATATTTTTTAACAAAAAGGTCACACTAATTAAACTACATTTTACACCCTGCAGGATATCTCAGACCAGCTCTATTTTACTCCAGATTTCACTATCCTCCTACCTAGTCTCTCCCTTCACCAACATGCAAGTTCCCTCGTTCCCAGCCAGCCAGCCAGGCAGATGGGAGAAGTAGACAGAACCTTCCTTGTCAGTAGTTCTTGATTATTTGATGCAAAAGTGGCCACACTGTCATTTAAACTTGATCCATCCCCTTCTCACCTTATAAAGCTAAATAGCTAAAAGACAAAATAAGGCAAGGATTGTGGAAGGTACAGTGCATACTGGCAGCTTTATGATGTGTCTGCTTTCTTCTCTTTGTCCAATTGCTTCTTCAAAAGTAGAGGGAAGAACACATTTTTGTATTCTTCAGTTTCAACTTTGGGAGACCTTTGCCACCTCAGCTTTGTCAGACTTGCTGTGGAGGAAGCAGAGCAAGGTCTGCGAGTGAGCGGAGCCTGGCCAATCTGTGTCTCATAAGCATTTTTAATATAAGCATTCTCTTCCCTGGAATTAAACTGGTAATCTTTACCCTGAGCTACATTAGGCCTTGAACTTACTAGGTAGCCCAGGTGATCCTCCCCCTACAGCCTCCCAAGTGCTAGGACTACCACCGAGCACCACCATCCCTTTAAAAAAAAAAAAAAAAAAAATTGTTTTTTGCAGGGAAGATGGTTTGAGACAAGGTCTAATTGCGTAGCTCAGACTGGCCTTGAACTCATCATGTAGGCTGGGCTGGCCTCAAACTTGCTGTGATCCTCCTGCCTCAGCCTCCCAAGTGCTGGAATTACAGGTGTCTGTCACCACACCTGGATTTAACATTTTTCACTTTGAGGCAGGATCTCACTAAATTACTAAATTGCCTAGGCTGGGCTCAATCTTCCTGCCTCAGCTTCCCAGAGTGCTAGGCTGACAGGTATGTGCTACCATATCTGTTTGTAATCTTCCATTTTAAATAGCTAAATATTAATCAGCTATTTTGACTGCTTTACATTTTACATATATCTTTGTGTGTTAAGCTTTCTAGCATTACTTGTTTTTGTTTTTTGAGGTAGGATCTCACTATGTAGCCCAGACTGGCCTTGAACTTCCAGTGATCCTCCTGCCCCAGTCTCCTAAGTGCTAGGATTATAGGCATGTGCTACCATGCTCAGTTCTAGCATTACTTTGTGGGATAGTTTCCTACCAGTAGAATCACTTATTTCTCTTTTTTTTTTTTTTTTGAGACAGGGTTTCACTAAGTAGTTCAGGCTGGCCTTGAACTTACTAGGTAGCCCAGGTGATCCTGCCCCTACAGCCTCCCAAGTGCTAGGATTACCACCCAGCACCGCCATACCTGTCTACTGATAGGATCCTACCTGTCGCTGAACAAGACTTCCTCTTACCCTTCCCACACCCAGGAAGAAAGCCCCAATCAGTTCCTAAGGTGTCATTGAGCCCTCCCCTCAAACTCCGCCTCTAGCCAGAGTCTTCATAAACCCCAGTCCTGTTTGTCTATCCCAGAGGAGCACCTTGGTGCATGCCGTCCTCTCTTCTCTGTTCCAGGAGTAAAGGCTTTGTTCCTCCTTTGTTTCTTTTTCTGCACCGAAAACCTAACAGCTACTTGTTTTTAAAATATGAACATTCTAAGATTCTTGATAAATTCTAACAAAGTGTCTCCCAAAAGATTCTATCTTGTGGTGGTGCATACCTGTAATCCCAGCACTCGGGAGGCTGAAGCAGGAGGATCATTGCGAGTTCGAGACCAGCCTGGGCTACAAAGTGAGCTCAAGGTCAGCCTGAACTGCATAGCGAGACCCTGTCTCAAAAAGAAGAAAAAAGATTCTATCTTTGGAATGGGTCAGAGCCATCCTAATTTAACTACGAATGAGAAAGGAGATGCCATAAAATGGGAGGTTTGAAGAGCTTAGCAGTTACAAAGGAAGCAGCTGAGTCACTCCTTTTCCCTTTGTTCATCTGTAAACATTACACCACCTCTAACGGTTATCTTCACTTCCGTGATCCTAAAACAGGGAGACTGTGTGAGCCACCCCCCTTCTCCTTTCAACCAGAAACACAAGTCCATCCTAATGATTATTCAGGCATACGCTTAGGAGGTCTCAAAGACTGCTGACCTCAGAAAAGAGAGACAGTGGGCAGCACCTAGAGCCAACGATGTCTGCCCCTGTAAATACTGGCAGTCTGAGTTACAAAGCCCTTTTTGCCCGTTTTGCCCTCCTGCCTGATCCTGCTGCTGCCCCATGATCTCCAATAAATGGAACTACATACTCCGAGGTGTAACTACATACTAGGAGGTGGCAATTCTTCCTCTGCACACAAGAATCTGGACCATTTTGGCCCACTCAACTGTATCAGGCAGATGTTCAGTCCACTGACATTAAATTAGGGTCCAAAAGCTGGGTGCAGCGGATGGCACACGCCTATAGTTCCAACTCGGGAGCCTGAAGGATCGCAGGTTCAAGGCCACCCTGAGCAGTTTAGTGAGACCCTGTCTCAAAATAAAAATGTAAAAATCAGGCTAGGGGTATAGCTCAGCGGTAGAGCACCATGGGTTCAATTCATTCCCAGGACCACTTAGTAACACACACACATATACCCTAACAAAAGGCCAAGGAAAGCCGGGCGTGGTGGTGCTCGCCTGAGGCTGAGGCAGGAGGATCGTTGCAAGTTCAAGACCAGCCTGGGCTACAAAGTGAGCTCAAGGTCAGCCTGAACTGCATAGTCAGACCCTGTCTCAAAAAGACCAAAAAAAAAAAAAAAAAGTCAAGAAAATATGAAAGCTATGTGGCTTCTATGGACAAGGTCTTCCAGGGATCTTAGGTACCACTTAATTACTTACACAATTGAAAACATTTAAAAATGGCCCCAGGACCTTGGGTGGGGTAAAACCAGGAAAGGTCCCAAAGTTTTGGGGATACCCACCTGTGGTAGGTTGTTCCCTGTCCCTAGTGACCTAGCATGATCTTTCCTCCTGGGCTGTGGCCCTGACTTTGCAAAAAATGTCACTAGATTGGGTCTGAGAAGTTCCCAAAGCTGAAAGGAGAATTTAACTCACCCTAAATATAGGATGTTTGGTGGTTTGCTGACTCCCGTTTTGGCAAGAACAATTTTTAGGATGCATATGTAAGAGGCACTGGAGGGGTTTATTAGGCAGAGATTTTGGTATGCACTCAGTGTCGTGCAGTTGCTTAGAGAAATGAGGCACCGTGTGAACCAGAGTTGGCTATATTCATGAGGTCTTGGCGTTTTTAAAATGGGTAGTGTAGGGTGTGCAGTCCCACTGTCAAGTTCCCATTTGGCAGCATATGTCAGAATGTAAACCGTTTACATGTGGTTGAAGTTCCGATGTGCTCCCCACTAATGTTGCTGTTTCTTTGAGGATGAAGGAAGTGCAACTTATAGGTGAAAAAGACAGTTTTCAAGCTTAATTTATAGGTCTATTGTGTCTTTAAAACATTTAGGATTTTTTTTCTTTTTTTGGAGTGAGTTTCCTGAAAGGGAAAAAAGCTTAAGTAATTTTATGTCCCGAAGCTGCGGTTTTGTTTTGTTTT
>NW_004955455.1:5536968-5565154 GCF_000276665.1 Chinchilla lanigera
TTGGCCAGACATGGTGGTATATACCTGTAATCCTAGTACTCAGGAGGCTGAGGCAGGAGGATCACTGGGAGTTCAAGGCCAGCCTGGGCTACAAAGTGAGCTCAAGGCCAGCTTGAACTGCGTAGTGAAACCTTGTCTTAAAAAAACCAAAAAAATTTTTTTTCTTTTATCCTACCACAGACGGTTCTCAGGTATGGGGCTATGATTTTGTGAGATACAATCTTTAGTGAGGGCATGTGATATTATTATTTTTTTTTTGGTACCAAGAACCGAACTCAGGACCTTATGCTTGCCAGGAAAGCACTTGTGCTGCGGAGCTATATCCCTGGCCCCATGTGATATTATTTACCTTGTGTTCAGCCCAGCATCAAGCCTCAGTGGATGCCTACCCAAACTACCTCCCACACAGAGTAAAAAATGTCCTTCGAAGCTCTTTTCATAGCCTGATGAGCAGCCAACTTTTTCCAGGAGCTCCTACTTGTCTGAAATGGCCCTTGGTGACATGAAAGAACTCACCACTTTCAATATCAGCTGGTATTCGCACTTCTACAGCAAGTTGATCTTCCCTCTGTGAGCCCCCTGCTCTCCCAAACCCATCCCTACATGGCAAAATCCTAAAAATATTCCAGGGTCCTACTCTAATGCCACCACTTTCTCAGACCTGGCCAGGGTCTCATCTTTCTCTAAATCACAATTTCTCAATTTAATTTCTCACTTCTCTTTATGTTCTCTCTTATATTGTAGGCATTTATTTATTTATATGTCCCAAATCCTATATTACTTGAGGTTATATCACTCCAAAGCCTCGTGCGCTAATAGGTGGCGCTTTTAAGAAGTGGTTGGATCACAGGGATGTGATACTCATCTTCCTTCCATGAAGAATGTAACTAAGATACTTGTATACTGAAGCTCCTTCAAAACAGGGATTCTTTCTCAGCACACAATAGCCAACCAGAAGGAATATCTGTTAACTAACTTCATGGCTGCGGAGTACCAGGCACCAAACTAGGTAATGAGAATACAAAGATGAGTTATCTTTGCATGGGCCCCATTTGCTAAGAAACCTGGTCTCATATAGGGAGGAAAGCCATGAAAAGATGATGCAAAGGCTGGGTGTAGTGCTCAGTGGTGGAATACTTGCCTAGCATGCTCAAGGCCTTATCTCCCTATATGGAACCAGGTTTCTTTGTAAATGAGCCTTAGTGAGAATAAAATAGTGCTTCCTTCCTAGGGGTGTTGATGTACTTCAGGCCCCTGGACAGGTGGTTGACACATCATGTTAGCTGTCTTGCAGAGAGGCAGGGAAACCTTTGTATTCAGGAGCAGCCTGATCTGAGTTTCTGAATAGAGTTTCTCAGGTAGACAAGAAGTAAGGATTTTACGGGCAGAGGAAACTACATGACTAAGCAGATCACATATCATGCAACAACAAGGTTTGTTTTTGTTTTTGTTTTATTTTGCTTTGTTTTTTGAGACAGGATCTCACTGTGCAGTGCAGGCTGGGCTTGAGCTCATTTTGTAGCCCAGGCTGGTCTTGAACTCACAACGATCCTCCTGCCTTAGCCTCCCAAGTGCTGGGATTACAGGCATGTGCCACCATGCCCGGCCCCAAAACAAATTTAGAAAAATACAGGCTTCCCCACTTGCAGTTTGTCCTTCTTAACAGGGGCACCAAAACATTCAAGAGGCCTGGCGGCAAAGAGTTTTCACTCAGAAGGAGAGAAAATCAGAAGAAAGGGAGAGAGACGTCAATAATCCTGTAGCCTTCTCTTCAGGGCTACCACAGGCTTTGACCTCTGCGGGGGCACACAGCCACAGGCGAGGGCACCAGGTTTAGGAAGGCAGAAGACTCCTTCCTGAAGGAAAAAGAGAATTTCCTTCCCTGGTATGACCATTAACAGTAATATAAAGAACCTTTATTCAGAGGCTCCTACTGCTCTGTCCTCAAAGAAAATTTGTTTTGTTTGGATGGATTAGTCTCTTAGATAAATATTTGGCATTTCCCTTCACAACAGTTTAGGGAGGGGTGCAGATGCAGACAGACACTAATTATTCTGTCCTCTTCCTCTACGGTCTGCCCTGCTCCTGGAGAAGTGAGGGGAGTGCAGCAACCAGGGAGAGAGAGGGGAGAGGCGGTGCGTGTGACTGCGTAACTGTCACAGGGACCCATAGGCTGGGCCTGCAGGTGCCCAATGCATAACTAAAGCAGATAGGGCCTGAGCCTGGCATCTCTGCCTGCATTTTATGTCTCCTTTATTGCTTCCAAACTTTGAGCCAGACCCCTCTCAGCTCTGCACTAGGCATGTGAATCACTTTAGGAGTGTCTGAACTGCAAGGTTTATTAGCCCTAAATTTACCCGGCCTATCTCAAGACTGAGGCCACAAGACAAGAGTAAAGTAATTTTTAGGATTTGCAGTGACATCCAATTGCCAGCTCTTGCAGTGTCCTGTTCCAGATGCCTCGGAGCAGAGCTTAGAAGTCTCCGGTCATTGTCCTAATCCCGCCGTCACCTGGATTCCAGGGAAAGTAGACTGCAGACAGCCCCGTGTTAAGGCACCCCCGTTACTCCATGACAGGAACTAATGCTGCCCCCCAAGCAAGAACAGTCCTCTCCAAACAGATACTAACTTAAACATAATAATAATGAAGCGAGGAAAAAAGAACAGTCATCTCATGACCGGTCCTGAGAAAATGATAAAGCAGACCATGACTTGCCCAGGATTATCTATGCTACCAGCTATGCAAAACCCCTCAGCCCTTGTTTTTTTGGTTTGTTTGTTTCAGTACTGGGGATTGAACTCAGAGTCTTCACCAGGAGCTACATCTCCAGCTCTTTAGTTTGAGACAGGGTCTTCCTAGGTCACTAAATTGCCCAAATTGGACTCAAATTTACGATCTTCCTCCCTCAGGCTCCCCCAGTGCTGGGATTACAGGCATGTGCCACCGCATCCAACTTGTCCCATTTCTTTTATTTTTTATTTTTTATTTATTTTTCTTGCGGGGGGAGCGGTTTCCGGTACCAGGAATCGAACTCACAACCTTGCCCTTGCCAGGCAGGCGCTGTGCTGCTGAGCTAAATCCCCAGTCCCCAAACTTGTCCCATTTCTACAAACCCTGAAGCTTCTGTCAACTCCTCAAAAATAGATCTTGAACTGTTTTATCACAGTTTCCCAGCATGGCCATCCTGATCAAACTCCTTTCCTGCCCCTCACCACAGCTCATCTCCTTGGTTGGTGTTACGAAAAAATGACAGAGCTTGGTCTATTAGGCATTTGCCTCCTAATGCCAGGAACACAATGACTAGAGCTCCGAAGGCTTTGCTGCCAGGTACTTGTAGCCAAGCATGCTTATGTACACTGGAGGGGATCTCACCAGCCAGCTTCCTTCAAGGGCTGAAGGACTTTGAAGACTAGTGACAACTTTAAGGGAAAATTTTTGGTACCTTTAAGGGAAATGCTCGGGCTGGGATATAGCTCAGTGACACAGCGCCTGCCTGACAAGCGCAAGGTCCTGAGTTAGATTCCCGGTACCAAAAAGAAAAAAGAAAAAACAAAAGGTGAATGCTGACCACTGGCACTCAAAGTAAGGGAGGGCGTGGCTATGGAATTTCTTCCAGCCAGGGCACTCAAGAGAACTGTGAATTCCGAATTTATTTCCCAAACTAGCAGCCCCCATTTGCCTCTGGTGCTTTGTGGGAAAACCAGAAAGCAGAGGTAGGTGAGCACCCAGAAAGGACCAGAGCAGATGGCAATGGGAGGGGCTGGAGATTTAGCTCAGCGGCAAAAGCGCCTGCCTGGCAAGCGCAAGGTCGTGAGTTCGGTTCCCGGTACCGGGTACCGGAGAAAAACAAAACAAAACCAAAAAAAAAAAAAAAAACAGATGGTAATGGGATTCAATCCTCAGATTTATTCACCTCGTCCACTCCTCTCTTATGCCAGCCCCCTGCCTGCCTTCTTCCTTCTGTCCTTCCTCCTCCTTGGCTCCTATTAACAAAACAAAATGGTGAGAAAAGAGGGCAGAAAGTGAATTAGGCAGGCAGTTCTAGTTCTAAGCACTTTGGGCCATTTGCACAGCTTTTGGAGTTCCTTAGCATAACCTTGGCTTGGAGATGTGGCACTGCATTCTGCATGGATCAGTGGATTGATCAGCAGAGCAAGAAATCACACAGGCTGTGGGTGTCGGTTCAGTTTGACTCACAGGAACTGTGAGCCAGCAGGAGACTGAGGTTTGATACCGAGTGAAGCCCAAGATCCAAAATCAGGGAAAGCATTGAGAAGCTAGGTTTGTGGGTCAGCGCACTGTAGGCCAAATCTGCTCCTCCTATGCTTGAACATTCTGTGAGTGCTATGGTTGATACATTGTGTCAACTTGGTGAGTCTGAGGCTTGGGTAAGTGACTCCACAGTTCTGCATCTTAGGGTGAAGAGGACATGCCGTTACCCTTCTGGGATGTTGTTCCTTGTGTCAATTTGAGAAGTTTAGAAGGTGAACTATGTGACTCAGAAGGAGCCAGGGTGCTTACTTTGTACTCATCCTGAGCCTGTGCAAGAGGAGGGCATGGAGATTATGAGAGTGCTACACACCCCCTGGGTGAGGGTAGCCTGCTTACAATATAAGGGAGGAAAAGAGGCTTGTTCTCCCCGCTTTTTGCTCTTGTTGCTTTTGCTGTTTTCTGCTACCATGAACATTTGCCCTCTGCCATGTGCCACTCTGCCTTGGAGCCAGCTGAGTATGGACTGAAACCTCCACAAACTGTAAGCTAAATAAACCTTTCCTTCCTCAATTTTGGGTGTCAGATATTTTGTCTTAACAAGGAGAGAAAGGTAACCAAGACAGTGAACTAAGAATGGTTTTTAAGTTTTTAAATGGTTGAGAAAATCAAAAGAATATTTTGTAGCATGTAAATTTATATGAAATTCAATTTTCAGAGTCCATCAATGAAATTTTACCAGAATATAGGCATGCCCAATTACTTATATATTATCTGTACCACAACACTGAACACATGTAACAAAGACAAAAATGTTTGTCCACTGCTCTTTACATAAATTTGCTGAGCAGTTATTGGTGGTGCACGCCTGTCATCCCAGCACTTAGGAAGCTGAAGTAGGAGGATCACTATAAATTTGAGACCAGCCTGGGCTATGTAGTGAGTTCAAGGCCAGCCTGAACTATATAGTGAGACCCTGTCTCAAACCAAACCAAACCAAACCAAAACTTTACTGAGCTGGGGGCTGTAGCTCAGTGTTCTTTTTTTGCTGGCATGTGTGAGGCCCTGTGTTCAATACTAAGCACTGAACAGGAGGGAGAAACAAAAAGAGACAGAGAAGGGAGAGAGAGAGAGAGAGATGAGCTGGATGTGGTGGTACATGCCGTAATGCCAGCACTCGGGGAGGCGGAGGCAGCACTGCCCCACTTCCACTTCAGTGGGGCCCAGAGATGCTTGGTGCAGGAGTAAATCACTCCAGAGTTAGACTAAGTACAAACAGTGTGCTTCCTCACACAGGGGTTAGGGCCCTTCCTCTGATCCTCAGTGGCTTTTTCTGCTGTTTGTGCAGCCCTCATCCTGGAGATCTGGAACAGTAGCAGTCTCCTCTGTGCCAAGCACTTGCATAGTACCGAATACTTACATGCATATCAAGGAATACAACTGGGAATTTGGGAACAGAGGCTCTGGGATCAAGATAGACCTCGGTCTGAGTCCTGGTTCTGCGTCCTGGTTCTGCCACTTACTGCATGACCAGGGGGAAGGCCTCCCTCTCGGAGCCTGTTCCTCAGCTACAGGAAGGGGATAAAAATGGGACCAACCTCACATCATGCTAAGGGACGGGTGGGGAATCTGAAGCTTGTGATGACAGCCTCTTTCAGTCTCCCCAGTTGTTTTACTGATGACGAAACTAAGGCTTGGAGACTTGTCCAGGGTTGGCAGTGAGCAGAAGGAACTAAGGTAAACCTCAGATTCTTTACCCTGGACCATGAGCAAGTCACGCCCTTTGTGCACCCCTGTCCTGCAGTTTTTCTCCCTGTGCCGTGGAGGAGACGGGGACATTGGAGGGCAGGCAGGGGCACCACCTATTGCTGCTCTGGTCTCCAGATGATTAACACTTTGAAAGAAGCAGCTGTGTGCTTGGTTTTTCCCTTCCTGTCATGTGACAGATACTCCTTTTTAACTCTAATCCCTATCTGTCCACGGGCAAGCCAGGGGTCTCCGGGGTGCAGAACTAAGAATGTCTTCAGGAATTGCTCAGGCCACCCCAACCATGTCCTTGGCCCAAGGCCAGATTCTCTACTCTAATATCCACCAGGTACCATCAGCTGGCAGACTCTGGGGTGGTCAGCAAGCCGCATGCCCACAGGGCCTTAGCCGTACAGTGCCAGCTTTTCCTCTGCTTACTCAGCCTGAATGGCCCAAGCTTTTATTCTAGTCTCCAAAGCCAGGAAATTTACCCAAAACTTCATGTAAATAGCAAAGCTTTAATTCATTTATTTTTTGAGACAGGGTCTCACGATGTAACCTAGGCTGGCCTTGAACTTGCAGTGATCCTCCTGCCTCAGTCTCCTGAGTGCTGGGATTACAGGCATGCACCACCACACCCAGATTGAATTTTATTTTTAATCTGACGGGGAACCTTTAATTTTAAACCAGAACTCAATTCCCTCCACCATTCTGTTTGCAAACCAACCTGGATGAGAACCAAATCAAATTTCCCCATAAGGTCATCATTGAACCTAACCACTGATGATTCGGTTCTCATCCAACTCAATTTGCAAACAGAATCATGGAAAGGATCAAGTTCAAGAACCGAGGCACCACTGTAATTACCAGTATTAATGTTGTTGGTTTTTTTTTTTTTTCCCCCTCTGGTACCGGGAACCGAACTCACGACCTTGCGCTTGCCAGGCAGGTGCTTTGCCGCTGAGCTAAATCCCCAGCCCCTTACCAGTATTAATGGCCTAAGTAATTTTGTGTTTAGTTTGTTCCTTCTGGTCTATGTTCCCTTTTCTCTTCGTCTTTCTCTTATCTTTATTTTCTTCTCATTTGGAGATTAAATACAGTTTCTATTCATTTAAGGGCTTTTCCTCTTCCCTGAGTTTTCCCAAGATGGTGAGGGTGCTTTACTTCTTGCTCTTGTTCCCATTAATTCTACATCATGCTTTTTTTTAAGACAGCGTCTCTCTCTGTAATTCAGGCTGGCCTCAAACTCATGACAATCCTCCTGCCTCAGCCTCCCAAAGGCTACCCTCAGCACTGTGCTTATTTCTTGCTCTTCTCTTGCTGTGTTACTGCCTTTTCTTCATATATTCTGTACTAATCATGTAAACAATCTTCTGCATAACATCATGCAGGTAGTATGAGCATGAGGGATTCAAACTGCCGAGTTTAGAGCCCCTTGACTCTAAAGTCTATCCTTAGGTCCTAGCTGGACACTATGTTGGATCCCCTCTAACTCCAGGTCTTCTCTGTCCCCCTGCCTCACACCTTCCTGGACCCCCTACCTACCCTGTTGTCACTATCCTCTTACCATGCCTAGTTTTTCCCTTGTACTTATCATTATTCAAACTCCTATTTAAATCAGCTGGCTGTTGTCTCTCTCCTTAAGCTCCAGTATTTCAGCCAGGGGTTGAAATCATGCTGGCTACACAAGCAGTGAAGGCGAGGAATGAATATTTGTTAACAACTTGATGAATCCCAGCAGCTAAGTCTTAGTAGGAACATCCACCTACCAACTGCAGGGGAACTGGTGTAATGAAGAGGAAAGGGGGTGTCCTGGGATCCCCACCCCCACCCCAGGCATAGGGGTACAGTCTGTCCACTTCTGGGTCCCAACCCTCCTCTCCCAGGTGAAAAACTGGACTCGGGAGCAAGCAGAGTAAGGTACTAACATTTTTAATACAGTCTGATCAGTCAATTCACATCACAAGCTCAACCTGGGTTTGCTCACGTGGGGCACAACCAAGGCGCATAATTCCCCTACCCGCTGGTTAACTTTCTGGCTCCCAACAGCACTGAAACCCCCTACCTTCCTGACCAGACTGGTATTTTTTAAAATTTTGCATAAAACTATTTCTTCCATAGACTTCAAACAATCAACTAGCCAAGTTAATTATGGTACACCTAAACGAAGTTTAATACTAACCCTAATGTGTGACTGCGGTTTACGAAGAGCTCTGTATCACCTGGGATAGCTTTCAGTAGCAATTCACTACAACTGGTCCTAAAAAATAATAATAATAATAATAATAATAATTAGAGAATTAAAACCCAACAGCAAGTCGAATGGTTAAAATCATGTAAAAACTGGAATTTGGGGTGAAGGCATCCTCAGTAGCTGAGCTTGTCTAGAAGCAAAATGCTAGCCTCCAGCAGGGCTCAAGAAGGTCTGGGGCCTTCCAGCCCGGGGCTAAGCTCAGGGGTACTCTTGGAGGACACCCACTCCATGGTCTAAGGATTGCTGTAGGCTTCTGACTTCCTTAAAAACTGTTGGCCACTGAGGTTATGTGAGTGGGCAGAGACCCCATTGTGATTTCTTTTGAGGGATACAGCATGGGCAGATGAGGAATTAGAGTAGTGGGAGGGGACCAAAATCACTGACGTCCCAGAATACCACAGGGTTTGGGAGAGGAGTCACTAAGAACTGAGCACCCGGAATTCCGGCTTCTACCCCTTAGAGAAACCGGAACTGGTGCTGCCTTCGAGGCTTATGTAGTGTTTTCTGCCTTCGTCCCATACTGGGTTTTGCAGGTATTTCTGCAGAGAATCAGATGAGATCTATTTCTACAAACCATTGGGGGAATGGGTAGCGGACAGGGAGTAGGGCTCGGGTTGGGGAGAGTTAAAAATGAATAAAAATCTCTCAGCTACAGAACCCAAAGACATCACATCTCTCCGCATTCACAGCATTTCTCGGCAGTCCCCGGAAGGCTGTTTCTGTGGGGACGCAGCGTCTGCCTCACTTCCCCTCAGGCCCCATGGGCTGCTGGTCCACCTCAGGATCTACTAAGGATGACGCAAACGCCGACTGAACAATCTGAAACCCGAAAGACTCAAGGAGTGACATGTTCTGCTGCGGGGAGAACGGTGAGCCAAGAGCGGGGCCCAGGTCCCCTAGGGGGCCCCCAAGGGCTCGGACATGCACCTTCTGGATGTGCTTGTTCAAGTAGGACTTAGAGCGGAAAAAACTCCCACATTCAGGACACGGGTACTTCTTCTCCCCATCAGACTCCATTTTGTTTTTCGGGACCGCCATGTCACAGGAGAAAGAGCCATTGGCGCTCTGCTTCTCTGGCGTCTTCAGGTCGCTGGCATCTGAGAGGTCACCATAGGAGTCAGAGCTCTCAATCGGATCCTGATGTGAGCATTTCTGGCCTTCTATGAAAAAAACAAAACACAGGAGAGAGATGAGGCTAGGCTTTGGAGATTCCCCCTCCTGGAGGGGTCACGAGAGGCCAATTCACAGGCCTGTGGAGGGCAGCAGTGGTAAGCCATTGCCCCGGCAGAACCCACAGAGGTTCAGCTGGTCAGTCCAGGAGCCTGGAGTGCCTATGGGGTGAGACAGCAAGGTCCTGGGGCCACCAGCCCCCCTTGCTGTGGGCTCTTCATGCATGTGCACAGGTATCACTCACCATGTCTCAGTCTGCTTCAAGGAAGGGGTATAGAGAGGGGACGTCTACTGCTTCTGCCCAGAATAACTCAAAGACCCCCAACTCGTAGGTGCTCTCTTGGGTGCTTCTGGGGGCAAACTCTTGTGAGGATGCTGAGCAGGAATACCAGTGGCCTTGTCGCCTGCACCAGACTAACTGTAACCCTTGCAAGATAGGCAGAACCAGAACTGTGAGGTCCTCCACCCAGCTCAACCCCATCCAAGGTTCAGACAAAAACCAGCCCAAACACAAAGCCCTTATCACCTTTCTTTTGCCAAAACTCTTCCAGGACCACGTAGCCAACGTATAGAGATTAAAAACCACTCTGAACAACTCAGCTGGGTGTCCCCGCCCAGGGCCCAGGAGCAGCTAGGCCAAAAGACAACCCTCACTGCTGCACCTTGCCTGGCCCACACTGGCGTCCTCCACCAACTAGCAGTTTCCTGCCTGGGTCCAGAGCCATGCCGGGACGGGAGGTCTGTGATGGGAGCATGGAGCATGCCATCTCTGCCATCTGCCAAGCCCTGGCCTCATCCTGAGGCGGCAACAACAACATGACACACCACGGCACAACCTGAATCAACAAGCAAAAGTGGCCCTGGGGAGCTCTCTGCAACCCAACTTGAGTCAGCGGCAATCAGGTCGCTATTTATTGCCATGCATCTCACAAACGCAGCCAGAGACTCTCTGGAAAGGGCCACACACAGCAACTAACCACCTCTATTGTGAGAGAAGCCGATCCCTGGCTCCCACCAACCCACAGGTCAACGGAGGGGAAAACATTCAGCTATAGCGCCACACCGTCCTACAGGGAGGCAGGCAGGCAATGGACAGGCCCAGAGTGACTCATCATGCAAGGTTCCTCTTCCTGCCCCGGGCCTGGGGCATCCCTGCAAGGCTCAGACGGTGGGGGCTGGCCAGGATGGAGGAAGGAGGGCTGGAAAGAAGAGGCAGGGGCTAGACCTCGGCACTGCCCTACAGCCTCACTCGCTGGCCTGGGGCGAGGTACCCACAGTGACATCTATCCTGGAGGCCACCGCCATTCAGGCCTCCCCACGCCCGGCCCAGCGCCCCCACAACACAGTCTGCGCAGAAAAGCAAAGTGCAGAGCAAGGGGTCGCTTGCCTTTGTTGCCATAGGTCCTGGCGCAGTGGAACGCTGCTCCCCCATTCGGGATGGGCTCCTGGTGCCTGGAGACCTGGGGAAGGGGAACACCGTGGTGGGTTTTAACATGGACCTTTAAGTAGGAGGCAGAGGAGAAACCTAAACAAGACAAAAGGAGATGAGATCCCGCGGCCAGCAAGAGATACCTCTCTGCTTTCCCTCGTCTCCTCTGGCCGCTCTGGCTACTATTCCCAAGTCAGCTGCACCTGAAAAAGGGTCCCCTCCTCGGTTCAAAACAGCACAACCACAGGAGCCACACGGGTTGGGATGAAGGTTGGCTAAGTCTACAAGTCAGCTTCTCTGTACAGCCTACTCTGCAAGGCTGTACTGAAGGGCCCAGGCTGGCTGCCTGGTAGGATGCCCTGAAGTCCTGCTCCTGCTAGGGCCAGAGGCCAGCTGCCTCTGGGCTTGCTTGGTGCCATGGTAACAAGAGGTTTGGAGCCAGATGTGGTGATGCACACCTCTGTTTCCAGCAGTCTGGAAGACTAAGGCAAGATTATACATTTCAGTCCCACACAGGCAACTCAGTGACTTAGCGAGACCCTGTCTCAGATTAAAAATAAAATAAAGGGCTGGGGATGCAGTTCAGTATGAAGGCCCTGGGCTCAACCCTTAGTATTGGGAAGAAACGGAAAGAGAGACAGGAAGAGAGAGAGAGAGAGAAAGGGGGAGAGAGGGGGAGAGCGAGAAAGGGAGAGAGAGAAGGAGGAGAAGGAGAAGAAGAGAGGAAGGGAAGGAAGAAGGGCAGGATGGTCAGGTTTGTTGGCACGAGCCTGTAATCCCAGCACTTGGGAGGCTGAGACAGGAAGACTGCCATGAGTTTGAGGCCAGCCTGGGCTACATAGTGAGCTCAAGGCCAGCCTGAACTACATAGTGAGACCCTGTCTCGAAAAGCCAAGGGAGTAAAAAAGAAAGAAAGAAAGGGAGAGACAGAAAAAGAGTGGTCTGAATGGATGTTCCACAGTCCCAGGTCAGCTGTAGGACCACGGCTAGAAATGTAGTCAGACAAGTATGTGGGGCTACAGGGCAGCCACAGGCCTCCAGCCAGCAGAATGACTCCTTAACAGTTGTTAAAGGGACACTGGCACCAATCCAGATGAAGGTACAATGGAATCCCCAAGGAATGTCTCCAGTGGTCCCTCTTCTGTCTATCATTTGTTTCTTTGTTTGTTTTTTGGTCTTTTTGAGACAGGGTCTCGCTCTGCAGTTCAGGCCGGCCTTGAGCTCACTGTGTAGCCCAGGCTGATCTCGAACTCGCAACGATCCTCTTGCCTCAGCCTCCCGAATGCTGGGATTACAGGAGTGCGCCACCACACCCAGCTCTTCTGTCTGTCAGAATATGTTCTGTTTTGCCAACTTTCCTGCCTTCTGAGTAACTCCTTAAGTGACTGCTTAGACCTTTTGAAGAACAACAACAGAAAGTTATGTTAAAGAGGCATAGTCATCTCATCCACGGCAGTCTTTTTCATCTAGCTTGGAGCATCCACCAGGGTCACTTAGAGAAGAAAAAGCAGGATGATCTGTTTGCCTTTATTTTGATTTTTTTTGTTTGTTTTTTTCTGGTACCAGGAATCGAACTCAGGACCTCATGCTTGCCAGACAGGCGCTTAAGCCACTGAGCCATATCCCCGGCCCCCTGCCTTTATTTTGAGAAAGGGGCAATCCAGCCATCTTGTCACTGCTCCAGCTCCTCCTAGATGCTTCGGTCAGTCTGAGCCCCAAGATATCTCAGGCGCCAAGGATACTGAATCTGGTAGGCAGTAAAAGGATTTAAGGTTGGGTTTCACAGGAGGAGATATGCCATCAAACTCCGCTGTGATCAAGGATCAGAGAGTGCCTTTAGCAGGCACCAAAGGTTTTAGTTTAAGGCCCCTTTGGGGTGCCAGTGGCTTGATGGTGTCCCTTTAATCCACTCTAGGTCTGGCTAACACATTCTCAGCACTTTCATTCCCTTTTAAAATTATATGGTCACAGGATCACAGTGTGATCCTTTGCTAAAGGGTCAGAGGCTGGGGTGTACTGTGTAATGTCTGCACAAAACTTATTTTTAAAAATGTCTGAATTGAGCTGGGCATGGTGGCACATGCCTGTAATCCCAGCACTCAGGAGGCTGAGGCAGGAGGATCATTGCAAGTTTGAGACCAGCCTGGGCTACAAAGTGAGCTCAAGGCCAGCCTGAACTGCATAGTGAGACCCTGTCTCAAAATGACAAAAAAACAAAAAAAAAAAAGAAGAAAAGATTGAATTAGCATACCGTTTTGAATGCTGCTGCAACTGTAATAAAAGTTCATCTTTTTTTTTTTTTTTTTCCTGGTACCGGGAATTGAACTCAGGACCTTGAGCTTGCCAGGCAGGCGCTGTGTCACTGAGCTATATCCCCAGCCCTAAAGGTTCATCTTTAGCAAATGCTGATGGTATACCAGGCCCCAGCACATTACATGCATTATTCTGAAGAATTCCCCTGACAACTTATGTTTTGGGAGTTATTATTATAAAGATTTTGAAGAGAAAGATGCAAGAGTGAAGTAACTTTGAAGTGAAGTAACTTTCAGTCACATATACAGTACTGCTACTAAGCGGCAGAGCCGAAACCTGCTGCAACCCCAGTCTTTATACGCTCCCTGGAACTTCACCTTTAACCACTGGCAAGACCCTGAAATGGCCCTATGTCTTGGCCCTGAGGCCTGGAAAGTTCTTTTGAATTTTTGCAGTAAGTTTCATTATCACTAGTGCTTTGCCAAAACAGAAGGTGCTTGTAGACAAAAGGGCTGGCCTGTGGGAAGCTTACTTAACAATACTCCCTATAGCAGAATCTGGCGGTTTCAGATGGAAACATAGGATAGGAAAATTCTCCTTCCTTCTCCAACACAGCTACTTCAAAGAGCCACCTGGACAAGCTGCTGGTGTCCGGCCCTGTCTGGTGGAGCTAGTTGTCTTACACTGCAACTAAGCGGTTAGCCTGGGGGCAGGCACTGGGGGACAGGATGACTGCGCTCACGTAAGCATTCCTAAGAGGCAGGCTGCAGTCAGGAAGGAGTAGACAAGGCTGATGGAAAAGAGGTTCTCAGCCTTGCTCTTAGGTTGGCCCCGTGGGAACTACAGAACCAAGGGGAACTGGGAGACACGGGCCCCGAGCCACCATCACAAGATAGCAGAACTTTCTGAATGTGATGATGTCACTTTAGAATGGAACGTTTTCCTTGGTTTTTAATTCCTTTCAGGGCTTCTGAAGTAGTATGAAGCCCTCCCTGTGCATGCCAGGGCAGGTCCACTGCAATCAGAGTGGACGGGCAAGGAGCGGGAAGCGCCCAGGAATTATTATATTTACTCCTCGTATGGAAAGCTGTACCAGAGGAATACAGCAGAGCAGATGCTCAGGAAAAACTTCCTGTGTTTTCCTGAAAAACAGTCTGAGGAACACTGGCTGGGTCCTCTTGACTTTACCCCAGCTGTAGACTGTACTATCTATAGCGAAACCACTTGGCAGGGTGGCAAGAATGGATCCACAGCTGCCACTTAAAGCCTAAAATTTAAACACAGAGCAACTCGGGAGCCAAGTGTTGGGATGAAACAGAAGCTAAGTTTCTGAAAAGAACACATCTTCGAAGCCAGACGTGTTTAGCCGGAATTCTAAGCTCACCCACCCTATTCACCACCGATTAACCGACAGCCAAAGAATTCGCTTGATCCGGGCATCCACGTGATGCAGACTAACAACCAGCCAGCCCTGCTCCTCCTCACTCCAGGGAGGAAGAGTTTATTAGCAAAAGGCCTCTGCTTCTCAGGTGCACTTTCTTGCCTGGTGTCCCTGAAATTCACACAGCAGACACAAATTCTCCTTGGGCAGTTTCTGCATCTATGCAGGAATTGCAGCCTGCCTTTCCCATGTCCATATTCCGGAGAGGCCATACCCAACTGTGTATGTTGGGGGGACTGTGTCAGGCCAAGGGAATGCTGGTTGCCTGCGTCCATCCACATGTGAGCTCGCCTTTTAGCTAATGATGTTTGGATCCAAATGTCTCTGTCAAAGGCAGATTCCTGACCAACTCTCTCTTCCCAGGACATATACATATGTACAAATACTCTGCTACAGGGCTGGGGATTTAGCTCAGCGGCACAGCGCCTGCCTGGTAAGCACGACATCGTGAGTTCTATTCCCGGTACCGGAAAACAAAAAAACAAAATACTCTGCTATAGAAAAACAAATTTTTAGGGGGGGTAGAGGAGTCAAACTCAGGACCTTGTGCTTACCAGGCAGGCACTGTGCCGCTAAGCTATACCCATGGCCTCACAGAAAATATTTAAAAAAGAAGAAAATAACCAGGCCAGGTCCTTCTCTCCTTTCCACCATTCAACTCAGCTGATTTCCTCAAACCGCGGAATGTCGGAACAAGCTTTTCTAGCTGTAACGGTCCCTCTATAGGAAATGATCTTCCTCTACAAATGGTAGGCAACACATGTCCTGGTATGTCTGAAGGACAAAGGGTCATCTGTTTCTTAATCTTGCATGTGACTCACTTGTGGAGTTAGGGGCCCATAGGCTGCTTCCTTCTTGCCCATTCTTCATAGTGAAGAGTCATTTTTGAGGCAAAGCCTACGTAAGTCAAGTCTTTAGTTAAAGTGACTGATGAACAATTATTGGACTGAAGGATCCCAGCAGGCACCTGGAAGTTCATCTGATTTAATCAAAACTGGTCTCACCAGCAGGCTAACTTTAGCCTTTTGCTTGAACCTTTGAAGAGATAAGATAATTCTTATTTATTTATTTATTTCCTTTCCAGTGCTGGGGATCGAACCCAGGGCCTCGCACATGCTAGGCAAGCATTCTACCACGGACCTACACCCTCAGCCATAAGAACATTCAGTTTGGCCAGGTGAGGTAGAATATCCCTATAATTCCAGCTACTTGGGAGGCCGAAGCAGGAAGATCACGAGTTCAAGGCCAGCCTGAACAACTCAGCAAGACCCTGTCTCAAAAAGGGGTGGGGTTGGGGCTGGGGATTTAGCTCAGCAGCACAGCGCCTGCCAGGCAAGCACAAAGTTGTGAGTTCAATTCCTCGTACCGGAAAAAGGAAAAAAAAAAAAGGGTGGGAGAATGTTCTGGGGATAAAAAGCTCAATACTCCCTGGGTTCAGTCACTAGTATACATGAACAAATATCAGTCATTTGAGCAAATTCTTGGTAATTTTAGGACAAATGATAACACAGAACTCTCTGGATTCTGATTCCAATGTCCCAGAGTCTCACTATGTAGTGCAGGCTGACTTCCAATTTCTGGCAATCCTCTTGCCTCAGTCTCCGCGAGTGCTGAGATTACAGGATGCCTCACCACGCCTAGCTTGTCTCTTCCTATTTCTGTCCAAGAAATGAAACCAGGAGTAGTTGGGGCTGGGGATTTAGCTCAGCGGCACAGTGCCTGCCCGGCAAGCGCAAGGTCGTGAGTTCGATTCCCGGTACGGGGGGGGGGGGGGGGGGGGAAAACCAGGGGAAGCAACCTGCCCCCCCTTTTTTTTTTTTCCTCCTCTTCTGATAAAACACTAAAAGTACCCAGTGTAGGCTGGACCATAGCTTTCTTTTGTCTTCTTAGAGGAGTGATTTCCTGCTTTGACTGTAGAACCAAACGATGTATTAGCCTGTGATCCAGATCTGAGATGGCCTTTCTGAGAAAAGGTAGGCTCTGGTTTTACTCTTCCGCATTCTCTACCCCAAGCACACAGTTTGTGGCTGATGCCCAAGTCCTCTTTATCAGCTCTCAGGGAAAAAAATCCTGACATACAACAGTTATTGACTTTGCCACATCAGCTCTCTCCTAAATGGGTCAACTTTCCCAGCTGGTCTCTGCTGCTATCAGCTCTTCTTTTCTCCTGAGCTGGGTTCCCAGAGCCCTAGGTCTCCTGTCCAGCTCCTGCCCTACTCTCCCATCTGGGCTAGGATTTCTAGGTTTTGTCATTAGCGTCTTTCTCTACTCTTACTGGTTCTCAGCCTCTAGTCTCTGACTCCAGTTCTGGGGCTGGGAACACTGAAAACTTGACAAAAGGCCTGCCAATGGCACACTACAGAGGGTTCAGTTATTTGCCAGGAAGCCAGGTCAAGATGAAGGAAGAAAAGCAAACTGCTTTTTCTAGGGCTGGGGCAGCCCCAGTAAAGGCCATCCTGATCACTCTTCACCCACATACAACCCCACTGCTTGTTCCCCAGAGGACACTCCCACTAGAAATGGGCTGTGACATGTCAGGAGACAGGATGGATGGCTTAAACAGCTTCAATTATCATTGCTCCCCTCTCACAGCAGGTTTCCTGGTGGAACAAACATCCACATTCAGTGGCCATCATGAACAGCCCCCCAGGTGTGCAGTATCGAGGAGGCCCCCAATTCTAGGACACCAGGAACACCCAGGTACTCAGCGATCTCCCTCCACCCAGAACCTCATGGAAACAACACAGGCACCCAAGGAGTCCAGCCAAGGCCTGCAGGAGCTTTGTGCCTTGTCTAAAACAGAATCTGAGCAAATAACGTCTTTTCTACCATCGGTACTAAGTGTAAGGGTTGGGCTTTGTGAGTTCAGAGAACTTCTACCTACCTTGTGTCCTGGAACCCTCACAACTCTGTGATGTAAGATAAGAGGGTGTTCTTAACCCCATTTGAGAGAAATCACTGAGGCTTACAAGGGGAAGAGAGAGCTCAAGGCCACACGGTGAAGGGCTAAGACTAAACCCAGCGTCCTCTGACTCCCAGTTCAGTGTTCAGGCCGCCAAACCATACCTCAGATTCTCAGCAATGTTGGGACAAGAGCGCCGTGGGAGATTAAGGATGTCCCAGCAACACCCCCACCTGGCCAAAGCAAGCGCACCATGCAGAAGCACCTGCACATCCACATTGACAGCGGCCCCAACTCCTCCAGCACAGACGCGGACCCATCAGCCCCCACTGACACTGCTTGCAAAACACAAACTTCCGGCAATTCCAATAGCCCGTTTGACCCAGCAGAGCCTCAGGGACAAGACTGACTTCATCTGTCACAACACCACTGCCGCCACTAGATGCAACCTAGGCCGACCTCTTCATCAAGCACACTGTCCTGCTCAGAGCATCTTCCCCTCCCTCGCTCGTCAAGGTCACAATCTACCTGAATTTGGGGTCTCTTCTGACCATTTGTGCTAGGAAGTTTCTGCCTCTCCAGACTCGACCTCCTTCCCTGGCCGCTGAATTGCATGTGCCAGGGGCCCAGCCAGCAAAATCTTTGAAGCAGGACCCCTTTATGTCCCGCTCTGGAACCTAGTGACTCCCCCACCAACCACAATAGTTCAGCACTGTTTGCAAAATGCCTCCATCCTACCACCTAAGCAGCAGGTATGTTTGGGCCCAAGCCTGGGAATCACCTGTCTCAGTCCTATCTGCTGGTCTCCTGGGACCTCCCATCCCAAGCACTCCAAGCTTCTTGGGAAGGAAGGGGTTGCAAACAGCTAGCTGGGTTGATGAAAATATTTGTCATTCAGTGAGAAGGGAGGGCTGTGCAGAGTGCAGTTGGAAGTAAGGTGCTCAAGACACCCCTGGGCTTCCAACACAAGTTCAGGCTCCTCTGGAAATGAGGAAAGAGTGGGGAGATTACCTCGATTACAAATACTGCAGAAGTTGCTGGGCCCCTCGCTGTGCTTCTTCAGGTGGTCTGCCATGTACGCTGCCCGCAAGTACTTCCCACACACCTGGCAGGGGACCTTGTCTTCATGACAGGCTAGATGGGAGCGCAGACGGTCTCGTGTAGCAAAAGAAGCATTGCAGGTCTGAGGGCAGAAAAGAAAACAAGATGAGTGAAACCTAGTACTCCACACCTGACCAACTACACTGTGAAGCAAAAGTAGCTCCTGCCCATTGTATGATTCCCTTTAGAATTTTTTTTTTTGTCTTTTTGAGACAGGGTCTCGCTATGCAGTTCAGGCTGGCCTTGAGCTCACTTTGTAGTCCAGGCTGGTCTCGAACTTGCAACGATCCTCCTGCCTCAGCCCCCCGAGTGCTGGGATTACAGGCGTGCGCCACCACGCCTGGCCTCCCTTTAGAATTAAGAGAGCTACGGAGTTTGGCTCATGGTCTTTACCCAGAATACCAAGTGGCTGCTCTTATTTCCTAAGATGCCTCCTCACAGGACACCTGAGTTGGAATGACAAGTTCTTTACCATAGACATGCCCAGGACATAGCAAGCTAAATCCTGTGCTCCTCTGCAAAGCAAAGAACTAAGTCCTTATTCATCTTCAACCATGAATCACTGACTTTAGGTACATAGGCTGCAAATGAATTACAGATAAGTTGTTGGCATATAAACCAGTCTTCCTATCCTCCACACTGGGCTTTTCCTTCAGTGCTTTATAAAAAGAATTCAGTTTATTCATTTTAGCCGAAAGGGACATTAGTCTTGGTCTCAAGGCAATGGAAAGGCAGGTCAAAGCACAGAGATAACTCCTCATATTTTCAATTTATATTGAAAAAGCAGCCTATAAAATGATAGTGCCAATTCTGCTAATATGAAAATTAACAGAAAGAACGAGCCGAAGGAAGACCCAAGCCTTCAAGAGTATCTGTGAAACGCTGAGGTGGGGAAGTGCCCGCAGGAACAAGGAGGAGGGTACCAGCCACTGACTGAGCAAGCCCAGGCTGTCACCTGTTTGAAGCATTTGTCTCGCACTCTCCACCCTGACAGCAGTCCCCCAAGGTGCACAGTGTGAGCACCTCCAGGAGCACACGGCCACGGAAAACCAATTCACAGCATAAGGTCAAGTGTCTGAGGAGTTGAAAGTTAGCACCTGTGCCCTGCACCAAGGCCACAGGTCACCAGACTTCTCCCCACATTTGAAGACCTGACTCCATCCCAGGCATTCTCTCTCCCCAACATCCTTTCCTCTGCTGGGTGTGCAAAGGAGAGCAGAAGGCCTGAGAGAGATGCATCTAGTAATTCTCAAGCTGTGTGGGCTGTATGTAGGGGCTTCAGGGGTTCTGGTCAGGATTGACTCATTTCTTTTCTCCATGCTTGCATGAGTGCGTGTGTTTACTGTTTTAGAACTGTAAGAGAAAGCAACATTCACCTTTGAGAGCGTTGCAGAGTGTCTGTGATCCCACTGAAGAACTCCACCCCAACAGCTTGCTAGAATGGAGCTGCCTCTATAATCTGTTTAGAAGTGGCTTCTGAGAACCTGAGATCTTGAGGTAAGTGTCTGAGCATGATCACCACACACAGACCTTTATCCATCTCCTTACTGTACAAAGCAAGATGCCATCATTTACTATCCATCCCAAATACTTGCACTACAATCCTTGCTACTCCTAGTCATTGTTTTTTTAAGTAAATGTTACAAGTTTGGAACAATTTATACAAGTGAAACAGTGCATTTGTTTTGTGTGTGTGTGAGCACGCATGTTATGGGTTTAATTAACAAGGAAGCTAACTTCAAAAACTGAACTTGCCCAAAGCCTAAGACTCAACTACTATAGAAAGTAGCAGTCTGAGCACCCTCCCCACGGTCAGGCCAGTACACCACCAATCTTCTCAGTTACCCTGACATCTTCTTATCTTTTCCAACTTAACGCTGAGCAAATGGAGGCTCTGAGAGTACAGCTCCGATGGGAACCAGCCCAAAGTCTGTGTGCTACCCATCTCCAAATCCAGGAGACGGGGGATCTTGTGAGTGAAAGGTCTTGACCCTCATTAACACAGTATATCTGGTCCTAGGGCTCCCCTGGCCAGGAAGGGCGAAAGGATTTGTGCAGAGATTTCTACGTGACTCAGAAAACATCCTGGACACTTGGTCTCATGGTCACAGGGAGGCCCCACCTCAATGGTCATAGAGACCTCATGACCTGGTGATGGGCTACCTGTTTGAGAAGAAAATTCACAGCCCATTTGTCCAGGAACAGGAGCTGGTTCTGCCAGGCAATGACCCGAGGAGCACACTTCCAATGGTGAGAGGGAATTGTGTTATGAGCCTTGCAAGTAGAAAGAACCAGTATGGACCAGGTGTTAAAAAAAAAAAAAAGGAACTTAAAGCATGCATTCAGGATTGTGCCTTCCATAGTCCCTGGGAGAGGGCGCCACTAGAGGGCTATGAAAGAGATGCCTTGTTTCTCTTGCCAGCCTTCTTTCAGGATCTCTCCTCTGAACGCTTTGCCTGTCATGCTTTGCTACCTAAAGATGATGGACAGCCAACCCTCAATTACCCACAAGTGGATTATCTGTATGAGGATTAAACTAAGCGAAATTCAAATCCCGGACTGAGCTGGCTCTCCCCACCCCATCCTCCACTGATTATTTCTCAAGAAATGAAAGCTACCTTTAGTCTGAGCAAACTTTTTTTTTTTTTTTTGGTTTTTCTCCGGTACTGGGAACCGAACTCATGACCTTACGCTTGCCAGGCAGGCGCTTTTGCCGCTGAGCTAAATCCCCAGCCCCAGTCTGAGCAAGCTTAACAAGTAATATAAATCTACTGCTGGGGGAAAAAAACCCACACATACACAACAAAAACTTTCACCGTGTTACAAAACTAATGTCAAAGTGATGGTTGGCTTCTCTGTGCCAGGAATGACCCTCCGTGGCTGCAGCGCCCAGGGTTTTCTGAGGTAAACTGTGGAAGTGTGAGTCCAAGTCTAGGCCTGCCAGAAGCTCAGAGAACACAGAACATGAAAAGCCAGGCCATACAACCCATTAGAAAAGTGGCTGAGGGAGAGCTAGATCTCAAAGGCGACACCCAGGCCCTCCATGCTGGGTCCACTCAGGAGAAAAGCACTCCCTGTCCTGGAAACCGGGAGAAGACAGAGGAATCTTGACGAGAGAACAGCCAGCCAGCCAGCTGCAGAATGCTGATGCCTGCGGTGCCTGGGCAGCCTGCCACTGTTAGAAGGCAAACCTGCCCGGTCCCGGTCCAGCCCTCCTGAGTCTGGGTCAACATCACTCCTCACCGAGCCAGTCGTGCTTGCCTCCGTTTCCTCAAGCTTTTCTTTCTGACACCAAGCAGCTTCGGAACGGAGGCCCAAATGGTACCAAGGACACGAGTGCCTACCGCTAAACCTGGCGGTCTTCGAAGTCTGGTAGCCTCAGGGGGCATTTTGAGCAGCCCAGAAAACCTAAGGGCAGTGCTTGGAGATCCAGCTCCACGGGCCTTCTCAGCCTCCTTTTTGAGTGTACCCCAGTTCATTCCTTCTCTAACCAGCCTGAGAAACGGGGCTGTTGGGAGCGATGAAAGGTCTGAGCTGCTCTAGCCTCTCAGCTTCAGGCACACTCCACATAATCCAGCAGTGCCTGGGGCCGTGGGTGGTGGAGACTACCAAGCCTCACACTTCGTGCCTCTATCTTCACATGGCCTTTCCCCGCTAAGCTGAAGCACCAGTCTCTGTAATGAGCTCCTTTCATCGTCCGCAGCATCAGGAGCAGCTAGAGGCATGGCTCAGGCCCAGCCTGCGGGGGCGCAAGGAACCAACTCCCAGAGAGCCATCTCCACCTCTGATGCTTTCAGCGTGCCACACCGTGCCAAACGGATGCCCCTGCTGTTTAATCAAGCTCAGGCACAGCTGGCCGGCCAGCCCAGAGCATGAGAGCCACCATGTCTTCACCTGCTGGGTCCTTCTTGGGGATACCTGGCTACAAGGCTAACCACGGACCAGCAGATGTGGGAGAGTGTGTGCTGAAGGGGCGGGCAGGAGTGGACCTGTACATCAAGGGACAGTGATGTCAGTGTTATGACACAGACCAAGGACAAAACACACAAAGCCTCAAAAGTTAGAATGAAAACTTTATCATCACTGCTGTTCTCCCCACAGAGCCTGCGGGGGGCGCTAAGGGACACACCAAGGGGATCCGGAGGTTCTACATTTCTTTTATCAGCTCCTAAAGCCACATATTGGGGTGGCCCAATATAAAGCCACATGTTAGTTTAGTTCCTGAGCAGACCAGCTTAAAAAAAAAAAAAAAACCTCAAAAGCATGAAAATCTAATTCATTGCCAGAAACAAAAGCAGGACCTGAGCAGGAAGGGAGGAGGGCAGCACAGGTGACCCTAGTTGGAATTGTGCCAGAGGCTCATCTGGAGGCAGATCCAATCCCACAGTGGGAGAAGGGGTAGCCAGACCCTATCCTAGAGACCCCACGCCTTATGGGAAATGATGCCGGGGGAGGGGAAACAGAGAAGCTGGTGGCTTAATTCCTAGGAAAGCACCAACCTCCAAAACCACCCTGGCAAAGACAGATGCCCAGGGGGGCCACCTCTTAAGTGAGATGGGGTAGAGAGCCCAGAAAGAAACTTGGAGGCCATAGGGGGAATCCAGAAAGGTTCTCCTTGCGACTACTACCTGGGAGCCCTGAGTAGAGAAAGCTCCAAGTCATCCCTGGAAGAGCTGAGCTGGGCAGTGGGCAGGAACCACCTTGCTGGCCTCTCCCAAAAGCAGGGGTCTCGGCCAGCCACCATTCACTTCCTCTACCATAAACCCTCTTCAGAGAGGCCAGTGCTAGCCTACAGGCCACTGGGTGAAGGCCCGGCTGCCCTCTGGGGCGGTCCAGCCCTGCCTTAGATATCCCGCCGGGGCTGGGCAGAAGAGAGTGTTGCTGGAGTGTGCTGCGCCCAGGTTTTCAAGGGCTGGGAATGACTTTTTTAGAGAAAGGGAAAAGGCGGTGTCAGGAACCGAATGGGACGACCTCCACAAAGCAGGCTGGGCAAAGTCCCATGATGGCAGGTCGCTAGGAAGAGGTTCCAGGGGCGGCAGGCCGCTGCTGCTCCCAACCCACACCTGGAAAAAGGGCAGAGAGTGCAGGTTACCCCCCCAGGCCACCGGGCATGCCCCCACTGCCCTCTGGGCTCCTCCTATTCTGCCCGGGCTACTCAGCACACTACCTGGGAGAGTCAGAATGTGCCGTGATGAGAAAACCAAGAGACAGAGAGAGAGAAGGCAGCAGGCAGAGACAGATCCCAGCAGGCCCACCCTGGGTCGCCCTTCTTGGGAAAGGTTGCCTTGCCCCTGTCTGTGAACACTGTCCACACCTGGCCCCTGGGCTCTTTGTCCTACTACAGTGCATCCGCCCCCGCTACGGATATCGAGGAACCCTCCCCCTTTGCAACCAGTTAGCTAAGGAGAAGCAGCTCGTCTCTGCTAGAGGTTCTGGTGAGCGACCTACAACGTTACACTGCCCTCAGGAATAGCTGGCAGGAACTTGGCAAGGGATGTCAACCAAGGAGAAGAAAGAGGCGTGTTTTCCATTCACACAAATATTCAGTGGCCAGGAGAGGAAATTCAATTTTCTGGGTGCCAGCAGAGCCCCGATACTGATCAAGCAGATGTGGGTAAGAATCTGGCCCAGCCTTCCCTACCTGCGGCTACCACACAGAGCGCTCAGAGGAAGGTAAGACCCTAGCTCGCCAGTCCTCCAGAAACCCTGACTGTTTGTACTCACGGCTCAGGAGAGGTTACACAGGTGCCAGCACTCAGAGACAAGACCACCCCTTCCCTCCTTCCTGCCCCACCCCACCGCCCTGCCTTGACTGAGGGGACCCAGAAAGAACTCCGCAGCAGTCAGATAAGGAGTTATTGGCTGGATCATGAGGAGCCCTTTCAAAATCCCAGCAGTCCCTGTGAACTGCTGGAAACCAGCAGCCTGGCCCAGCGAGGTGCCAGGTCCCCCAGGACAACACTTGTACAATGTGGCCCACCATCCAAGGAGCCAACGAACACCAGGAGAAAAAAGCCAAGCAACAGAGTGAAGACGAAGACAGGGTGGGGACCGGGACCAAGCAACCAGGAAGGAGGGAGCATCAGCCAGGGAGGAAAGAAGGACTGAGATAAAGAACAAAGGAGGGCTCAGGGAGGGTAGAGGGACAGGGCGGGGAGGTGTGCAAAGCAGTGGTCAGTCAGCCGGCCCTAGCACACACTGCAGGTCGCTCGTGGGCACAGCTGTGAGAACAGCAACGTTCTCCTTCCGCCCATCTTTGCCCTGGCCCGACCCCTACCTGACACTTGTGAGGCCGCTCAGAAGTGTGCACCTGCTTGATATGTCCGTTCAAGTGATCAGGCCTGGAAAAGAGAGAGCCAAGAAGGACTTTAAAACAAGGTATCAGCCAGGCATAGTGGCACACGACTGTAATCCCAGCACTCAGCAGGCTGAGGCAGGAGGATCGACACAAGTTTGAGGCCAGCATGGACTACATAGTGAGTTCAAGGCTAGTCTGAACTACACAGTGAGACCCTGTCTGAAAACAAAATAAAACATAAGCTTTCAAGATGGGGCACAAACATGGCCAGACCCCACCACCCACATCCATTGCTGGAAGACGATTCCTCTTCCCCACCCCAGTATGACAAAGACAAAGTCACCACCCAGCTCTGGCTCCATAGGCCTAGGCTTCTTTGCCCTGGTTTTCTCTAGAGGGGGAAGGGAACATTTGTCTCTGATGTTGCCACATTCTCCCCACCCCCCACCAGTTCCCCCTAACAGAAACTCAATGATTTCTAGGACTGGAGGCTGCAGCTTTAAAATGAAACAGGGCTGCCTTGCTGCGGCCTTTCCGGGAGGGGGGTGTGATTCATTGTCCAGACTAAAGCCCCTTAGAAACTCAGTGTTCCCCTCCCCCAGCCTCTCCCGCCACAGCAGCCAATGAATGCCACCCGGATGGAATTCAGTCCCCAGAGGCCATCCATGGAGCCTTAAGTCCCCAGCTGGGCTGGTAAGCCAGATGCCCGCCAGAGCAGGTGGGCAGGGGCTGCCTGACCGGTAAGACTGGTTCCTGTGGGGCCCCTCTGAGGGAGCTCAGCATCCCGAGGTTCACACACAAGGTCCTCAGGATTCAAGTTAAAATCACCCTTCTATTCTGACTATTCTCCAAGAGAAAAACAGAACAGCCTTCTGTGTACAGACAAGTCCTCAGTTCCTCACCAGGCTCACTAGAAAGTGAATATAAAAGAGGTCCTGCCCTCCTTCCATCCTGTCCGGAGAACACATGGAGCACCTGTGGGTTCCTTGAGCTCTGGACCCACCAGGTCAGAGCAGATGAAAGATTACGGCATTCTAAGGCAGCTCTGGGTGCCTGGCTCTGGATCTCTGGATCCCAGGGTCATGTGAGGTGCAAAGCTGGAGCCTGCTAGATCCAGGATCCCCAGTGCTCTGTGCTAGAGGGGCTGGTGCCTCGGGAGTGTAAGGAGTCCCAGATGCACTTGTTCCAGTTCCTCCCTCAACAGCCATTCGAGAGGAAGGAAAGTCGAGGGAGGAGCCCAGCCTCCTGCCCCCAAAACGGGGCCCCACGCCTGGTGCCAGAAACACAAAGGGATCCTAGGGAGAAGAATGGCAAGGCCTGGTGGCTCTGGCCTGAGAAATCCAGTCCCTTCCCACAGGCCCCAAGGAGGAGAGACAGTAGGGCAAGCCTAGTGCCAAAGAACTTGCCTCAAGGAAGAGAAAGCAGCTCTTGGCCACACCATTTCAAAATGAGGGCCCTTAAGACACTCTCCTAAACCTGGCATGGCCCTGTGAGGGCGAGGGACCCACCCCTCAACAAGTGCCACATCCCCAGGTCTGGGAACTGTCCCATGGGCCAGGGCTAGGATGGGGTGGGGGGGCTGCCCTTCTCACCTGGAGAAGCCTTTCCCACAGCTCTGGCAGATGTAGGGCTTGCCCACAGACCCGTCATGGGACCGCACATGGTAGGACATGCGGTCTTTTCTCTTGAACCGCAGCCCACACACGGGACAGGAGTAGGGCTTCTCTCCAGAGTGGGACAACTTGTGCCGATTGAGATGGTACACGTCACGGAAGATCTTGCCGCAGATCTCACAAGCCACCTGCTTCCTGGTCCGGCTCCTCTTTCGGGGGCCATCGGGATCCTCTGAGATGGGTAGCCCATTCTCACCCAGCCTTGGAGGAGGAAGGTCGATGTAACCCAGCTGGAGGCTGGTGACACCATGCTGGGCCTCATGCTGCCGGAGGCGGTTGGCATCAGTAAACACCTTCCCACACAGGCCACAGGGAAGGATGCCTGCCTCCCTCAGGCCCCCAGGGGACCCTAACATTGAGTCCAGCAGGTTGGCCTTCCTTGGGCGGCCCCGGCCTCGCTTGCCAGTCAGTGGAGGGGTGCTGGATGCCACACTGGGGAATGGGGAAGTCAGCAGCTGGGGGGACAAGGGTCCAGCCACCATGGGCAAGCGGTCCACCCCAGGTAACACAGGCAAGGAGGCTTGGCTCGAAATGGCTGCACCAGCAGCTCGGGCAGCTTCCTCTTCAGGCTGCATGCTGCCTGCGATGCCATTGCTGTTGGCAGCCAAGGCTGCCCCGTTGGTCATGTCCAAAGGGAAACCCAAGTCAGAAGTTCCCGGGGGTCGAAAGAGCATGATGTCTGCCCGGGCAGGGGGCACCAGGATCTGCACGTTAGACTGTTTGATGACTTCCTGGCAGATCTCGATAACCGACCTCATCAGCAGGAACTTGGCGGCCGTCATGAGCTCGGGGAAGCTCTCCAGGCGGACCACGATGCGGGAAGTGTAGGCGAAGTCCAGAATGTCCCCAAACACCTTGGAGCTGATGGTGTGCATCTCAAGCTCTCGGCTGCCCCCGGCCCCGCCGCCCGGGGCTGCCGCTGCGCCCCCCACATCAGCGGGACCCCCGTCGGCAGCGCCGCCATCGCCCAACTGGGCGCTGAACACCGACTCAAAGTACTCGCTGCAGGCGGCCAGCACGGCGCGGTGCGCTGGGAAGCTCTCATCGCCTACCCGCAGGAGCACGTCGCAGAAGCGCCCGCCGTTTTTGCGCTGCTGGTTCAGATTGTGCAGCATCTCCGTACTGTGTCTGCTCACCTGGTAGGTGTAGCAGCCCGACGGGCCGCAGGAAGCGTCGTTTACCCGCTCCATGGCCGCCGCCCCCTCCCCACTTGCCGGGCCGCCGCACCCGCCCGCCCCCTCCCTTCCCCTAAGCCGCGAGAAGCGGGGCGCAGCGGAAGTGTCCACACTCTCCCCACGTGCGGGCCCGGGGCTCTGTAGTCTCGCAGGTGCGCCTAGCGCACACGCCCCCTGCCCGGATCCGAATGTCTAGACCGCTGGGTGCACCACCCCACACATAGCTGCCCCCACCCACGCTGGATCGCGCGCGGCTCTCTCCTCTCAGCCTGCCCGCCTCCCCTTCTTCTACCTTCCGGGGGTGGGGGGACGCGAGCAAAGAGGTGCGCCCCTCCTGCCAACGCGCCTGCCACCTCCCCTCCCGCCCGCCAGGCGGCGCCGGCGCGCGGCCAAGAAGCGCGCGCGCACGTGGGGAGGAGAGGGAGGAGGGGTCCTCCGCGCAGGCGCGCGTGCGCGTTCCGCGGCTTTTCCCGGGCCCGCTGGGGGCGCGCGCTGCGTCCCCTGCAAAGCGCGAGCCGGGGCGGGGGCGCTGGA
>NW_004955455.1:5565346-5569877 GCF_000276665.1 Chinchilla lanigera
CTTCCCCAGGCCAGGCGCAGGCGGCGGCAGAGCGGCGGCGCTGCGGCCCCGGGCTCCGTGTGTTCGGAGCGGAGGAAAGATGGCAGCGGCTGCACTTCCTCTTGCACTTTCACCCCTGGGGGGAGGAGAAGGAGGGGGCGATACCAACAACACCCCCCCCTCGCTTGCAGAAAAAAAACCGAAACGGCCTGCTCGGCGTGGGGTCCCCCGGTCCTGCACGTGCGCGCCCGGATCCCTAGCCCCGGTCGCCCCGCGCTGCAAACTTTCCACTTTCTTTGTGCCGAACGGCCCCCCCTCACCGAGCCGAGGATGCACGTCCCCCCTTCCCTATTTATACACCCCCCCATAGCTCCGCTCCCCCCGCTTCCTGCCCCCCCTCCCCATTCCCCAGCTCCGCCAATGCTAGCGCAGCCTGAGCCCCCGTCCGGCCCCCGCCTCCCCACCCCGCCCGCGGGTCCGGGGGCTGCAGTCTCAGCCCCCCCTCCCCAGACCAATGCAAACGTAGCTCCGAGCCAGCAAGCCAACTCCCCCTGCCCCTCCCCTGCCCTCGGAGAGTGGCGGCCAGCGAGCGGGGTGGGGGCGTCAGGGTGCAGATCCGGGCCCCCCAGTCTGCTGTACGCACCCGACGGTCAGTCTGGCGTCGATACCCTTCGTTTCCCCGTTTTGATGCTCGAAATCTCCAGTCGTCGCCTGCGATTGCCTCCCTGTTTCCAACCTCAGATAGGGCCCGGGGTCTTGCCCGGGGGCAGACCGAACCTCGGTGGCTGCTTCTGTACCCCATGCAGTAACCGAGGTGAATGGGTTGCGCACCTGAGAGAGCTAGGAAGATGAGGGCAGCGGCCAGCCTCTCCCCTAAACCGCCGCTCCTCGAGCTTTGTGCCTCGGGGAATGGGAAGTCACCAGCGCAGGAAAACGACCCCATAAGGGCGAAGGACCGGCGCGGGACGCCCAGCGCATCCCAAGTCTCCGGGGGAGTAGGAGTACCGGAGGACTCGGGGAGCGCCTTCAGCCTTCCCAAGCCCGGAGCATCCTCTGCGCACCCAGCCCCGAGAGACGCCAAGCGCTCTGGCCACGGGCCGCGCCGCCAGGCCCGGGCGCTTTGTCCCCTTCGTGCTGCCGCGCGAAGGTTGGACACCGAGATTCGCCAGCCCAGGAAGCGCTGGCGGCCGCCGAGGAGCCTCGCGGCTCAGAGCCCGGGGTTGCAGGCGGGAAGTTCCCATAGTTGTAAAGAGGGAGCGAAGTATGTGTTCCAAACTTTCCACGGTTCCAAACTGAGCGCTTCCATTAAAAGAAGCGGTGTGTGGGGAAAAGCATTCTGGGTATTAGCATGCAAATGAACGGGCCCGGCTTCCAGCGCAGTTCGGGATTCCCAACGCCGCGCGCCTAGTCTGCGCCCAGCCACGCGCACCCTGGGGCTTCCGGGCGTGGCGGCGCTGGGGGACCCGAGTTCAAATTTTAGACCCGTGCCCGCTGGTTATGTGTCCTGCTGTCAGTCGCTTGATTCTTGACCTTCCGTTAAATGAGTCAGTTTCCTAACCTGTACATCCGAGACAGCAGCACCTGTCTCCTGCGGTGGAGAAGATTCAGAGATCATGTCTGCACGGGGATGTGCCGAACCCCTGTTGCTGAGTGAGAGTGAGTGGGGCTTGAGGATTGTTTCTGCACCTGGAGGTTGGAGACGAGTACTCTTACACGCAGACAGTGTGTCCGGCCTCTGCCTTAACCTCTCAGCCACAGCTGCTGGAGACTGACAATTTCATTTTTTTGAGAGCGCTGTTGGGAGCGGCCGCGAGGAAAGGACAGGGATCTGATTATTGAGTGTGCACTGTGTAATATATCCTCTCTCCAAGGCACGTGTGGACGTTCCCGTGTACCACAGGAGAAATCCGGGGAAAGGGGTGACTTGCCCAAGGCCACACAGTGGTGGAACCGGGATTTGTAAGGGACTTGACTGACCCCAGTCAGTGTCTCCCGTGAACCGTGCACCGGGTCTGTCTGCCATGCATACGAAACAGGGTGCCGTAGCTAGCTGCACTGTAAAGGACGAACACCCTGAAAGGTGTGTTGATAACGCGCTCAGGGTCCTCATCCACGGCGGTCTGATGGAGACCGGAAGACGCATCAGCCCCACTGTACACCTCAGAAACCTGAAGCTCCAGAAACCCGAATGGCCCACGATTCCATTTTGGGGAAGTGGCCAGAGACAGGTCCAGATGCCACTTCTGATCCCAGTCCAGGGCAGCAGGTTTAGCTCGGCGAGATGAGAGTGCTTGGCGGGCATACACAGGGCCCTGGGTTCAGTCTTAGCGGCAGTGCGCACGAAGAGCATGCCGATCCCAGCCCAGAATTTTTTCCTGCATGACGTCTTAGCGATGTAATTGTTCAGGGGCCAGAGAGTTGGGGACTATGTCAACTTCATTTGTTACTGTATTTTCAGTCTTGACCGTCTCTTGGGCTCCCAGGAATCTAGTCTACAGCTTCAGGCTTCACGATGTGCTTACAGGATAAACGGCTTTTATTTAATCGAGGTGAAATTCATATGACAAAATTAACTACTTTAAAGTTTATAATTCACTAGCACTTATTATTTTCACTATGTTGTGCAAGAACTACCTGTATCAAGCTGCAAAACATTTCCATCACCTCAAAAGAAAACTATACCCATTAAAAAGTCACTCCTTGGGCTAGGATGGTCCAGTGGCAGAAGCCTTTCCTAATATGCAAGAGGCCTTTGGTTCAATCCTCAGGACAGTCAAAAAGAAAAATTCCCTCCTTGTTCCCCCTTCCCCCCACCCCTGGCAACCGCCAATCTGCATTCTGTCTTTAGGGATATACCCATTCCAGGTATTTTATATAAATGGAATTATAGGGCCAGGGATATAGCTCAGTGGCATATGTGCCTGCCTGGCAAGTGCAAGGTCCTGAGTTCAACTTCTGGTTCAAAAAAAAAAAAAACAAAAAGGGGCTGGGGATTTTGCTCAGTGGCACAGTGCCTGCCTGGTAGGCACAAGGTCGTGAGTTTGATTCCTGGTACTGGAAAAAAACAAACAAAAAAAAAAGGAAAAGAAAATAAATGGAATTATACATGTGCCTTTTGGCTTCTTTCTCTTAGCACAATATTTTTAAGATTCATCTGCATTGTAAATGTATCAGTACTTTATTCCTTTTTATGGCTGAATAATATTCCATTGAATGGCTGTACCACTTTTATCTGTTCCATATATTGATGGTGCTACTGTGATGCTGAATGGTGCTACAGTGAACATCTATTCAAAGTGTTTCATTTCTCTGGGGTATATATCTAGAAGCAGAAATGCCAGGTCATGTAAATCTATGTCTAACTTTTCGTGGAACCACCAAATTATTCTTCATAGTGGCTATACCATTTATATTCCTACCACACAGTTCTTTCTATAAGTAATTTCAAAGTTGAACAAACCTCCTCTGTTAGAAATAAGATGCTAAGGCCAGAGCCTTGAAGTGTTTTTGTTTTTGTTTTTGTTTTTGTTTCCAAGGTTTCCAGCAAGGTCTGGACTAAAATCAAACTGTCCTGACTTCCTGACCTGTCAACCACCACGAACTTCCACACCGCACACCCTGTAAAGACCTGGACTACCTACCTGAGCATTCATCGATTGATCGACAAACCTCTCCAGTGAAACACTGAATTAACCCTATTTGTGAAGCTCTTTCTGGCAGCCAAGGATATAGCTCAGCAGCACAAGCACCTGCCTGGCAAGCACGAGGTCCTGAGTTCCATTCCCAGGACTGGAAAAAAAAAATTCCTTTGTGAAGCTCTTTCTTCCTCAACATCTGTTGAAAGAGCTTAGCACCATGTTTCCAATTTCTAGGCCACACCTTGAAAAAAATACAGAGCTCACAGTCCCCAAGTCTGCCTCCTGCTGCTGGCCTGTTGGACCTTCTTCTGTTGCCATAGAAACCATGCACCTCAGTTTTGGCTGTACACCAGCTGGATAGTGAACCGAGAACATCCTTATCTCCCAGACTAAGTGGGGCTGTCAAGGTCATTCATTCATTCATTCATTCACTAGATTGATATTGATTGAGCACCTACTAAGCACCTGCTCTCACCGCCCCCCATGCAAGGGATATAGCAGTGAACAAGCCAGACCCCAGACCCTACCCTCAAGGACCCTGAAGTCTCAGGGAGAAGATAGACAAGGAAACAATAAACCCCTCTGCTCGCTCCCCTCCCCAGCTCAAATTCTCCCGGCCCTGCTCAAGTCCACTGACCGAGACCATCCTCTTTAAGAGCCCGGAGCCAAATGCTCTTGGCTCTCACAGCGCTTTTCTGCTTTTCTTCCGACTGCAGAAGTGATAAATACATTGCACAAAATATAGAAAATATATGAAAGCACCAAGAAGAAAAATAAATCGGGTATGGTTGTGCACACCTGTAATCCAGCACTCTGGGAGGTTGAGGTAGGGGAATTGCAGGTTTGAGCCCAGGCTGGGCAACTTAATGACTTAGTGAAACCCTGTTTCAAAATAAAAATTAAAGGGCTAGGGA